>NC_041394.2:249235983-249535983 GCF_900747795.2 Erpetoichthys calabaricus
TCCTATTTTTCTAAATTTGCATAGGAATTAACTTAGAAGAGTATGTTTCAAGTGGTTTAATTGAAAATGAATGTATTTTTTACCTTTAAATAAACAATAAAGCACTTGAAAGCTGAGAAAATTCACAGTGCTATTTTAATTATTTCAGCATGTTGTTTTAGCAGAAGGCTTGCTTTAAAAAGTAATATACTTTAAAGATGAAAGTTTCATAGAATTTAACTATTTATTTTTACTTCTTTTTTTTTTTAGAACGATGTGTTTTAGTGAAAGATTGAAGAGAGATATTTCCACTACTTGGATTTTATATTGTGTATAAAAGACTCCTCATAAGGTAAAGGGTTATTTTTGACATTTTGCTACAAATAGTGAAAACTATAATTAAAACACAGCTATGTCGTCAGTTAAAGGCAAGAATAAATTTCTTATTCTGAGTATATTAAGAATGCAATTTATCACACATTGAATCCTCAGGGGAGTTTTACAAATGTTTACAATTTTATATTTGTTGGGCATAAAAATACAGGCACCATTATTGTCTCACATTTCTTTAACAGAATAAATCTGAGGGCAGCACAGTGGTGCAGATACTATAGTGCAACACATATAGTTACTGGAAAATGACACATTTGTCCGACTACTTTACTGAAGAATTATTGAATGACAAAGAAGCTAACATATCTACTAATTTCTCGGTTAAAGCAGAGGAATAAAGGAATTTAGAGCACTGAAAAAATAAAAATGTTCTTTAAAAAAATATTTTCAGTCTTTGTCAGGTAGTATATTAAACAAGCTGATGTAACCCATAAAATTATTTATTCTGGATACAGAATGGTGCAGTACTCATACTGTTTAATTACTGTACATTTTGTGGCCACTGATATGGAGTATACCAGGGAAGCATGGCTTTGGGCATCCAGACAATAAGACTGTTCTTTTTGTAACAAGTGTCATGAGCAAAACCAAAATACAATATTCAGAGGTTTTCTTGTTTTTCTTTTTGATGATAACCTCTGGATAGCATTTAGGTTTTGATTGAAGGGTTGTTCAGCTTCACATGAAATAGATCCATTCTCTCGTATTGATTAAACTTTGCTGATTCCTTAACAAAAAGTGTGTTTAAAGTTAATTCAATCATATAGGGCACCTCCATCTGTTCTTTACCAATCACGATGAATATTGTGCTATAATACTGCTAGTGATCCATTGAGCCAGGTAGCTAATTTGGGGCCACAGATTGTCCATTTTCCCCTCATTGGTTTTCCGACTGTTAATTGTCAGTTCAGGGACTTTTAAAGGATACAATGATTTGCATACTTAGATGGAGATCAAAGTTCTTCTTGCAGATCATCAACTTCAGGGCTATGGTGGAAACAGAAGTTAGGGCCTAACCTTAACCAGTATTATTGTTGTCCCAATAAGGGCACCCATGAAAGTATCTGTGATACTTTAAATAAAATAAATGTGTCAGTGTGAGCTTCCATCCTGATTTGATTAATATACACTCAGTTATGCACACCTTTTGCACAGCAGTCAAAATTACTCTCGTATTGGTACAATATTTATGTTGTATCCATTTTGTAGTGAACAGCAGTTATGTAGGCACACCATCTACTGTATAATAAAGCATGGGTGCTGAACATAATCTATCCAAAGTTTATCGAGCATAGGCTTTCTCTCTAATCACGATACTTTAGAATGCAATTCATTCAATCAGTCAAGTTCAGAATTAGGCTGTTGGAAGTGCAAGCATACTTAACATTTCTTTCCTTCAGAAAGACATTAAATGCCTGTGATTTGAACTGCAGGCCATTGTCACTCATTTTCTCTGTAGGATATCCAAAACAGCTAAACACTGTAGCAAGGTGTGCAGTGCCAGTGGCTATAATCACTTGACTAAGGTAAAAGCCATTTTCAGCCTCTTACTTAAGAAGAAAAACAAAGATAATTGCATCATTAGAGTTCCAGGTCAATGTTTCAAATGGTACTTCCATATTTAACCCAAGTAGAAAGAAGTGGCTGGGTGAGAGAAAAGTGTCTTCTAGCACTGTTCATTTCTTTGTCCGAGCTGACAAACTGAGATTATTTTCTAATCCACTATTCCCATTATTGGCCGCCAGTATAGTATAAGTCCTAGAGACTGTATTTGGTCATTAATGCAGTTTTATGACTTTCATGCCTTAAAGTTTGGCGGCAATCCCTGAACCCGTTGGTGGACACCGGCGGTGAGGGATGCTGTCAAGCTGAAGAAGGAGTCCTACCAGTCCCTTTTGTCCTGTGGGACTCTGGAGGCAGCTAATAGGTACCGGCAGGCCAAGCGGAATGCGGTTTCGGTGGTTGCTGAGGCAAAAACTCGGGCATGGGAGGAGTTTGGGGAGGCCATGGAGAACGACTTTCGGACGGCTTCGAGGAGATTCTGGTCCACCGTCTGGCGTCTCAGGAGGGGGAAGCAGTGCAGTGTCAACACTGTATATGGTGGGGATGGTGCGCTGCTGACCTCGACTCGAGGATGTTGTGGGTCGGTGGGGGGAGTACTTTGAAGACCTCCTCAATCCCACTAACATTCCTTCCAATGAGGAAGCAGAGCCTGGGGACTCGGAGGTGGGCTCCCCCATCTCTGGGACTGAGGTCACCGAGGTGGTCAAAAAACTCCTTGGTGGCAGGGCCCTGGGGGTGGATGAGATATGCCCGGAGTTCCTCAAGGCTCTGGATGTTGTAGGGTTGTCTTGGTTGACACATCTCTGCAACATCGCATGGACATCAGGGACAGTGTTTCCGGATTGGCAGACCGGGGTGGTGGTCCCCCTCTTTAAGAAGGGGGACCGGAGGGTGTGTTCCAACTACAGAGGGATCACACTCCTTAGCCTCCCTGGAAAAGTCTATTGGGGGTCCTGGAGAGGAGGATCCTTCGGATAGTCAAATCTCGGATGAACAGTGTGGTTTTCGTCCTGGTCGCGGAACAGTGGACCAGCTCTACACCCTTAGCAGAGTCCTGGAGGGTGCATGGGAGTTCGCCCAACCAGTCTACATGTGTTTTGTGGACTTGGAAAAGGCGTTCGACTGTGTCCCTCGGGGAATCCTGTGGGGGGTGCTCCGGGAGTATGGGGTACCAGACCCCCTGATAAGGGCTGTTTGGTCCCTGTACAACCTGTGTCAGAGCTTGGTCCGCATTGCTGGCAGTAAGTCGAACCCGTTTTCAGTGAGAGTTGGACTCCACCAGGGCTGCCGTTTGTCACCGATTCTGTTCATAACTTTTATGGACAGAATTTCTAGGCGCAGCCAGGGTGTTTAAGGGGGTCCGGTTTGGTGGACTCAGGATTGGGTCACTGCTTTTTGCAGATGATGTTGTCCTGTTTGCTTCATCAGGCCGTGATCTCTGGATCGGTTCACAGCTGTGAAGTGGCTGGAATGGGAATCAGCACCTCCAAATCCGAGACCATGGTCCTCAGCCGGAAAAGGGTGGAGTGCCCTCTCAGGGTTGGGAGCGAGATCCTGCCTCAAGTGGAGGAGTTCAAGTATCTTGGGGTCTTGTTCACGAGTGAGGGAAGAATGGAGCGTGAGATTGACAGGCGGATCGGTGCGGCATCCGCAGTGATGCAGGCTCTGCATCGGTCTGTCGTGGTGAAAAAGGAGCTGAGCCGTAAGGCAAAGCTCTCAATTTACCAGTCGATCTATGTTCCTACCCTCACCTATGGTCATGAGCTATGGGTAGTGACCGAAAGAACAAGATCGCGAATACAAGCGGCTGAAAAGAGTTTCCTCCACAGGGTGTCTGGGCTCTCCCTTAAAGATAGGGTGAGAAGCTCAGTCATCCGGGAGGGGCTCAGAGTAGAGCCGCTGCTCCTCCGCATCGAGAGGAGTCAGATGAGGTGGCTCGGGCATCTGATCAGGATGCCTCCTGGACGCCTCCCTGGTGAGGTGTTCCGGGCATGTCCAACCTGGAGGAGGCTCCGGGGAAGACCTAGGACACGCTGGAGGGACTATGTCTCCCGGCTGGCCTGGGAACGCCTCGGGATTCTACCGGAAGAGCTAGAAGAAGTGGCCGGAGAGAGGGAAGTCTGGGCATCTCTGCTCAAGCTGCTGCCCCCGTGACCCGACCTCGGATAAGCGGAAGAGGATGGATGGATGGATGCCTTAAAGTGAATTCCCATTATGGGAAACACATACAGTAGAAGAGAATAAAATGTTGGAAGAACGAGTGGAGATTATTCAGTCCATCAAGTCTGCCTGGTTAACTGATAACTAAGTTCTCCTCATCATCCAGATACTTTTTAAAGCTGTCAACATTTTCAGTTAAAGTTGAAGATAACCCTACACCAAGATTTCATGTTATATCAAAAAATAAATATAGGTAAACATTATTTCCACACTAAAAATATGTCAGGAACATTATCTTTTGACCTTTTAAAAATAAATATGGGCAATTGTGTTGTTGCTGCCTCCTGGCCTAGAAACCATCTTCAAGAACCCATTAATCATTTTAACCAGCTTCCATCCTTTTCTCTGCTTTTTCAGTTGATGCGTCTGCTGCTGCTGTACTGCTCTCCTTGATGTCAGTCTTTCCATCGACTTCCCGGGACTTACTGTAAACCTTCTGTTTATTGCAAATTCCCTGATTCATGTAGTTACCTTCTCTACAGCTTCTTCCACCTGAGGAACACAAAAAACCCTCATCTTTTTTCAACAAACCCTCTTCTTTTTGTCTACACCACAATCAACTTGACTTTCAAAATGAAACACTCAGAAAGTGGAGTTTTTTTCTTTAATGGGGATCTTGTTGTGGATAATGCCCTCAGGCAAGTGAAAAACAGACCTCACAACATTCACAATACAACACAAGAAATTAAACCTCCATCTCATTAGACATCCCCATCCTTTTTTTATTTCTTTCTCTTACTATCACAGGAAATTAAACAAAAAAAGTCACATTTTACAGACTAATCCTTTTACCTAATCAGCTTACCACCTTTGTCCCTCCCTTCTTAACATATGCAGACTTCTTGAATACAGCTTTCTTTACATTGAACAGCCACTGTACCCACTGGACATTTTACCTGAGTCACTACATCACTTGTAAAGATGTCACTAATTACATGAGCATATCTACTCCCTCTAAATAATTCAGCATTCTACAATGGACACCTTGCATATCAGGAAACCTTATTTTCTGCATTTTCTGTAAAAGTCTCCGGCAATTTATATAGATGAAATAGGGGGACATCTTGAATACCATTTCAAGCATTTCTGGGTAATTAAGATCAAAGACCTCTTTAAGCCTATTGCAGAACATGTCACATCTGTTGGTCATAGTCACACTGTGTTCTTTCATAGGGTTTCAGAAACATCTTTTAAAGAAAAGAAGCAACTAAATAAATTCTAAAACAAACAAGCAAAATGTTAAATTCAGTTATGACTGGTGGCAGATTTCGAGGAAATACAACCACTTACTCTGCACAGTGTTTATCTAGAAAGACGAATTTCTAACTTAAGTTCAGGGATGGGATCTGAACTGTCATAGGAAAGCAAAGAAGGAACAGACAAAGAGTCAGCAGTTCAGCAAACACTGGGCTTTAATAAAGGTTGTAACTGAAACACAGCAAGTGAGCTGACTTTCTTGCAGTGAGCATCACAGAACCTTAATTGAAAGTGAAAATATAAAGGCCTGATAGGCAATTTGATATGTGAAATCACGACCGTATAGGAAGGTTCTCTATTACTTCAGGGGGCACACATGGTTCACTATTTCTGTCTCTATAATAAAAATAATTCTCTATTCTACTGTAGAAAGACAGAGAGTCAGATGCCACCAAGTATTCAGAACTGGATTTACATCAATACAACTAAGACAGAGTTACTTGTTTCATTGTAAGCTCCTTTGATTTTTATACACCAGAGTAAAGGAACTCTCAGCTTTCTCATAAATGATTGCTTATTTAAGTGTCCTTAAGCTCCCCAAAAGACTACTGACATACAGGCCATCATTCAGAATTATTTTAGCAATGTGACTTCAAAATAATATTTAATACTGGAAACACTGCAGACAAGCTAGCTAAGAAAAAATAAGACAAGTTTAACCTTTGCATTACTGCAAATAAAGTTTGGTACCCCATTTACCCCTTATGTTAAAAAAATCACATATCTTTATATTCCTGTAGAAAGCTGAATATGATAGTCCTTAAGTGAAAGTTTCATTTTTAAGCATGATGGTGCAGTGGTTAGCATGTCTATCTCACAGCTTTCGACTCTTGGAACTCAACCAGAGTCTAGCCATCATCTGTGCTGAGTTTGCACATTTATCCTGTGAATGCAAAGGTTTTTCCCTAGTGTCATCTCAAATGAACGGAAACTTGTATGTTAGTCTAATTGGAGACCTTAAAATGAATCTGTACATTCTGTAACCTGCTTATCCAGGCCTGGGTCACAGAAAGTGCTTTAGTGCTTGTCTAGTAGCTGAGAGTACATGGCAGGAAATAACTCTGGATGGGTAGTCAGTCCAGCACAGTGCAGACTCAGCCCAAATCAGAGTCAACAATTAACAATTAACATCCAGAACAGCATCCCAGTCATGGAATGGAATTTTGAACTGTTGACTATTTAAAGGAGTGCAATTGCTAAATAATCTGCTATATATACACTGATGGTTGATAAACTGATAATGTAATGAACATTTTTGAAGTGTAAGATAAGAAAACACAGTATCCATCCATCCATTATCCAACCCACTGAATCCGAACACAGGGTCATGGGGGTCTGCTGGAGCCAATCCCAGCCAACACAGGGCACAAGGCAGGAACCAATCCTGGGCAGGGTGCCAACCCACCGCAGGACACACACAAACACACCAGGCCCAATTTAGAATCGCCAATGCACCTAACCTGCATATCTTTGGACTGTGGGAGTAAACCGGAGCACCCAGAGGAAACCCACACAGACACAGGGAGAACATGCAAACTCCATGCAGGGAGGACCTGGGAAGCGAACCCGGGTCTCCTAACTGCGAGGCAGCAGCGCTACCACTGCGCCACCGTGCCGCCCATGAAAACACAGTATGGTTTATAGAAAAATTAAATGTAGATAAAAGGATAACAAGAAAACTCCACACAGGCACAGCATTTGTTTTATTTTTAGAGTGGATTGAGAAAGTATTCAGACCCCTCCATTTTATACATACATTATTGTATTGCAGATTTAACTTTGAATATACATAATGCCATTTTTGCCCATCTATCTACACTCAATGCTCAAATACAAAGTGAAAACACATTTTCAGAAAGGTTTGAAAATTCATTAACGATCAAAAACTGAAAACTCTCATTCTTTTAAGTATTCAGGCCTTTAATTCACTACTACGTAGAAGCCCCTTTGGCAGCAATCGCAGTTTTCTTGAATAAGTCTCTACAAGCTTTGCATACCTGGATGTGGGCTATTTCTCCCATACTTCCTAAGAGATCCTCTAAAATGGTGTATACTTTTTATATCCACTGTATATTCTATAATGTTTTGTCACATTTAGACCAAATTTTCAACATTAAAAATAATCTCTTTTTAAAAACTGAAATTATTCAATGAGAAACTCATATACCTTAAATGTTAACAATTCTTATGACTTTATTTATTGTTATTTCATTTAGCCAGCAACACATTGCGGTTGTAATTTCACCTAATGGTTATTTGTAAAAAACATTCTCTCACATGATCATGTTATTGCCTGTATTGTATTGCTTTTGGTACTTACCATTACATTTTACATATTACATTTTAAAATCCTAAAAAAATAAATGATAGCTTAACATTATACTCTAAAAAAATTCTCACTTTAGTTCTGAGTCATAGGAAGGTGGATCTTATGTCAGCAACAGTGGGCAAAATGCAAGAACCAGCCCTGGAGTCTGTGACAGTCCATTATAGTGTCCACTCACACATAAAGATGCAGTTTCTAATTGCCAGTTAACTTTTAAAGTTTGTCTATAATGTGTGTGAAGAGAACTCATTAAGATACAGGGAGAACATGCAAACTCCAAACAGGCTACAGCATGGCACAGGATTCAAACCAAGGATGCTGGATCTGTGAGGCTGTGGTGTTCACCTCTGTGCCACTATTACAGATAATTAATTGACTACATTTAACTTAATTTTGACTTAATTTACTAAAACAAAAGTGAGGTACTACATACATTTTACATTACCTTAAGCTTACTGTATATGGTCACATGTATTTAACTGGATTAACCATTATATATAGTATTCTAGCTTAAAAATGTTTTTAAAATGTAGTTAAGTTTGCAGAAAAACCTACAAAAACACTCAGAGCTGAAAGCCAGGGTTGTTAACTAAATTTCTCAAATACAGGTATTGGACAGGGATTTGATGCACATATAGTTCCTCTTGGCTCTGTTATAAGTAGTGAGGTATGGCACCTTTCATATTTTTAATTTCCTTTGAATTGAACAAATAAACAATTTTTTGCTTAACTCCTATAATGATCATCTTGGAATTTTTGTTATATAGTGCCACACAGTGTTACATCCGATTAATATATAAATCTAATGGTATTTACAGGGCAATATCATTGGTATGTTTTATACACCCAATTGCTATGTGCAGTATTTGCCTATAAAACACATTGTGAAGGCTTTGTTTTTACAGCTTTATTTTGTGGCCATGTAAGTTTCAACCTGTGTAAAAAAATATATTGTAGCTGAACAGGAGTAATGCACCTAGAGGCAGGGTTTTAAAAAGCAAGGAGCAGCTTTATTTGCTGCTTTTATTATCATCCTTGTTTATAATATGTAGTCAATATCTGCCACCAATAAATGGCTGTAACATAAATTATGGCACAGAAGTAATGTTAATGCACACCGAAAGGAAGGGTAGTAGGCTCCACAGAATCACACCAGCTCTTGTAGGTCAAGTTATACTTTACCTTATATAACAATTCCATAACACGCTCACAAACGAGTAGTACTGAACTACCTTTTCTGAAGATCAGGTGCTTCCACAACTTGGGCCCTGCAGACAAACTCTCAAACCCTTTTGTGGGCATGCAGAGTTACACTATTTATCGTAAGTATTGCCTTGACTCTTGTTGTTGTTAGGAGTGTACTGTCCTCTTCTAATTACAGGGTGTCCTCAGAAATGTATAGAATTGTCTATCAGTTTTGAGCATGGTGGGGATGGTGTGAAGCTAACTGGTTTCAACAAGCCACCACAACCCATCACCAGGTTCACAGCCAACATCCCTCTTGGTCAATTGTAGACTGCATATACTGTAGCTTATGAGACAGAAATTCAATTTCCTCCTGTATCGCTACTTTCACATCACAATCCCTGCTTGATATACAGACCCTCAAAAGTGAATGTCATACAGTATTTTCATGTCTGATTAGTGAGATTTCGCTAGATATATTCTGATGGTAATGTATGAGTTCTAAAATACTATAATTCAAAACTTGGGATATATCTGAGAAACTGAGGTATCAATAAATGGCACATTCACAGGTATGAAGATCTCCTACTCAAAAAGCATGGAAGCAGGCATGTGCAGTCCTAGTTCAACTAGTACTGTAACAACAAAAACTGCATCTTAAATGGTAACATTTTGATTAAACTACTAAACCAAATCACTTTGGGGTGCAAAATAATGCATGATTTCTACAACTATATGCATACCTTTGAAGGTATAAGTGTTTACTTGTTATTCATTTGACTTTTTACTTTAAAATTACACCAGTAATTATAGAGAGAACTTAGAAAAGTTTTGTCTGAAATGTCTCACTTGCTTAAATGAAAATATTTCTCATAGCATTACCTATACACCTGTAAAATGTTTTAATTTTGTTTAACATATCATTTGTTTTTTATTTTTTTTAAATATGTTAATTATTTTTAATATTACCCACTGGCAATATTAAAAAGTCTGACTTGAACATTTGATCAAGCACATACACTCCACAAATCTACTGTTCACCTGGTTTTATAAGACAATAATCACATCTTACACTGCAATTTCTTCTGGCCGCAATAAATAACCACTTATTTATCCTGTATAGCAATTTTACATTTTGCCAATTTAAAAACATGTATTTTTGAAATATAGTCAATTATCTATGTTAGATGTATTATGCATAATTCAGCAGATTTTGTTCTCTGAACAGTTACTGTAACACATGCCCAATTTCTATAATGGGTCTTTGTCCAAATCAGGGCACAGTAATGAAGTGCAGCTCTTTGAAAATAACAGAAGGGTTCTTAGATAAAAGCTGGACGTGGGTGACAAAAAGTTGTTAGCAGGGAGAGATTATTAGATTATATTTATGAGCTGGTATTTCTCTTTTAGTTGCAAAGAATCCATCTTAACTCTTTATGATTTTTCTCAGTTTCTTTAATGTCTTACTGTGTGTAAGATTTTTGAACTGTTGACTATTTAAATGAAGATAATTGCTAAAACAATCTGCTTATGTATACAATGGTTGTTGAAAAACTGAAAGGAAAACTTTGGTTAATGCTATCTTTGATTCAGTGACAAAACACTTACATAAGAACTAACGTTTCCTATCCTTTTCAAGAGGATATGTCTTACCAGTTGCAGCCTAATAAACGTATATAGCATGCCTAAGCCAATAATTTGTAATTTGCTTAATTTTTTTAAAATGTTAAATGTTTCTAATAGAATATTTGTATGTGTTTTATAATATTATCTTCACAAAATTATACACCCCTAATTTAATACAGTTCCTTTGTAATTTACTATAATATAAGTGTAATTCTGCGGTGGGCTGGTGCCCTGCCCGGGGTTTGTTTCCTGCCTTGTGCCCTGTATTGGCTGGGATTGGCTCCAGCAGACCCCCGTGACCCTGTAGTTAGGATATAGCAGGTTGGATAATGGATGGATGGTGTAATTGGTATAATCTTTTGTAACAAGTTGTCCTAGAGAGGTTCTCTGTGGTAATGCAAGCCATAGGTTTTGTTTTTTGCACAGCAACAATAGTCCTCACCTTCTCCAAAGGGATTCCTAGGTATTCCCCTGAGCAGTAGACACAACCAGTGTAAGGTGGCTAATCAATATACAGAACAGCAAGAAAGTGCTTCTTATTTCAATAAGGATACTGAAATAATGTGCCAGTCGGCTTGCACTTTATCATGTCACTATAGACATGCCAGCTTGATGTTTATTAGTGCTGACTCAATTTTGTGCCTTCTGGATCTTTCTTGACCCAATTCTATGATCATTAAGGAAAAAACTGTCAAGGTGTACCCCAGCAACAAGCCATGGATCGCTAAAGAGTTTAAAGCATTACTATTGGAAAAACAACATAATCATCAAGAAAATGAGATAGAAAAAAAATAAAATTTTCAGCCAAGGATTAACAGGTTAATTAAACAAAATAAAAAGATGTACATGGGAAAAAAATCAAGAAATGGTTTAATGATAACCATCCAAAGCAGGTTTGGAAAGGCTTACTAACAGTCACAGGCTTGGGATCTAAAAAGAGTGTGAAATTTCCAGTTGACAAAGAAGCTTTTAGCAGGTGAACTTTATAACTTTTTTTACCAAATTTGGAACAAGAAATTACAGCACCCAGAAGTAAAGGAGATGCTTTATAAAAACCCCAGGAATTCTGCTGTGACAGGGTTCAATTTATATGAAGTGGTGAAAGGCTTGCAGCGAGCTTAAACAAACAAGGCAGTGGGGCCAGATGGCATATCAGGTCAGCTCTTAAAGTCCTGCTTCAATTAGCTCTCTCCAGTTTTTCATTTGCTTTTTAATTGGTCTCTGACCTGTGGTATTGTACCTAAGCTATGATAACAATCAGTCAATAGCCCTGTTACTAAAGTTTCCAGGCCAGGCTGTCTGAAAGACTACAGACCAGTGGCACTCACCTCTATTCCAGGGAAATGGTTTGAACATTTGGTAAAAAACATTTTAATGACACAAAGTCTTTTCAAGATAACCACCAATTGGCTTAATGTGCAACCAGAAGTGTTACATCAAATCTTTATTTTTCTTGATGAGCCTGGTTCATATGTCAGAACACTATTTCTGGATTTTTCTTCAGCGTTCAATAACATACGGCCTTACATACTGATTAGGAAACCAAATGGTATGAATGTAAACCAATTTATCGCATTATGGATTCAGGACTTTTTTTTTAAATCATTCACAGACAGTCAAGGTACAGGACTCTTTTTCAATAGTCATTCATTCAAATGCAGGAAGTCTGCAGGGGTGTGTCTTATCATAATTACTATTTATTCTGTACACAAGTGACCTGAAACCTAAGAAGGACCACCACTACGTTATCAAGTATGCTGATGACACCATGCTCATATCTGGGGAGAATGAAAGCCACTATTCTAAATCACGTAGACTACATAGTAAGCTGGTGTAATTAAAACATTCGCATTCTGAATGTAAAAAAATACCAAAGAAATGATATTTGATTTTATGAGACAGCAACCTGTATGTTCATCCATTGTTGTTTTGGGGGAGGATGTAGAAATAGTGAATGAATATAAATACTTAGGAACTACCTTAGATAACAATCTTAACTGGAATGCAAATACGAAAAAAATATTCTCTAAATGCAATCAGCGTTTATTTCTCCTCTGTAAACTCAAACTAGTTAAAGTAGACAAGGACCTCATGTTGTTCTTTATCGCAGTATGATTTAGTCTATTATCACTTTCAGTTTCATTGCCTGGTTTAGTTGTCTGACAAACCAAAATTTATAAAAGCTCCAGCAGATTACTAAGCATGCAGCTAAAGTTATTGGGGCTGATGCAGATGATTTGGTAAGTGTGTTTCAGAGGTCAATGCTAAAGAAACGAAATCATCTCAACTGATGACAGACATCCATTACATTAAGAACTTCAGTAAATCAGGATGGATAGTCACTTTGAAAACCCACACAAGTTGGTCTAGAAATTCTTTTCTTCTTAGTGCCAAATGGCTTTTTAATAAGGAATATCGGAGATAACAGTAGAGGTTTGATACAGTATGTATCCTCTAACCATTTTTGTGTAAATATACACTACCAAAGTGCCATACCTTAACCTATCTTGTCTCTATTTGGTTTGTTTTATTTCATTTTGTCAGTTATTAGATGCAACTGAGAAGGCAAATTTCATGTTTCCTTGAGTAAACATGACTAAATAAAGAAACCTTAAATCTTGATTCTGACACCCTCTTTTAGGTGCATTGGACATCAAATGTTTCACTCCAAACCTTTCTTATATAGATTGACCATCTTAACCTGTAGCATCAATGATCCTAACATTTAGAACAGAAAATATTTAGAATGGTTTTGTGGGTTGTTAAAAATTTGACACCCCATGCAGTAGAAAAAAGGACACTGAACTACACAGTGGGCATCTTATAGTTTGGAATCAGAATGAGAGATGTAAGATGGGGAGGCGCAGACACAAAAAGTTTAGGTTTCAAAAACAAAAATGGGTTTTTATTTACAGGTGCACATCAAATGGTGTCATGGAGGATTGTTACACAGTCTACACCGCAAATGAAATAACTAAAGAATCAATATCCCAAAAATAGTGAAATTGTACAATATTTACAATGTGTGACAAGTCCTAAAAGAAAAATAGAAAAAATAAATGTATATACATGAATGAATGTCAGTCTTCATCAATGACAAAATGCTGGCTTGAAGATACTCCACAATAACACAGTCCCCAAAAAAAAATGTACCACAAAAATATTACAAAGGAAAAAGAAAAACACATTTATACAAAGGGCAAAAAGTGCACCAAAGCCCAAACTATATAAATTCCTCCAACAAACAATAGGATATATCTATAATACTAAGAAAATATATACAAAAATAGACACAAGCTGTTATGCTTGATGCACTTTAAGAGCTAAGCTACACCAGACACACACCAATGTGACTAGGTTGAAAGACCACCCTTGCAGACAGGAAGTGCCTTTTATACTCTACACCATTTAAAGAATAATAATTCATTACATTTATATAGCACTTTTCTCAGTACTCAAAGCACTATCCACACAGGGAGGAACCAGGAAGCGAACCCACAATCTTCCACAGTCTCCTTACTGCAAAGCAGCAGCACTACCACTGCACCACCTGTGAGGACACAGACCAGCCATGATGCATGCCATCTTTCCCAGTTGATGTTGATGACGTGAGTATATCTATGTAGTGTGACAATGTCATACCTGTGCAAGAGAGGCCGGAAGCATGTGTTGATAGCACGTCACTGCACCCACCACATGACAAACCACCTGGATTAGGACCCGAGTGTAGCAGGTGACACCTGTGCAAGTCCCATGTTAAATACAATGTGGCCTCTCAAGCACACACGAGCACACACAAGTTTCGATCTTGAGCACTTTCTGGCTCCATATACTGAAGGTAAGTTTATACTTTGCTTTATAAACTTCCAATTAAATTAACCTTTGGGATCCCTTTTACTTTCTATGGTAAACTAAACTAAACGCTCCGCAACTTTTTCCTATTCCAGCACGACTGGCCATGAGCTCTCAGCACTGAGTTTGGATGCCATGTGACGCTCTGAAGACCTCCATAATGGCAAAGATGCCAGGCCAATAGTACCTCACCGCGTTACCCCACCGAAAGCACTGCTAAAATGCTAGAGCAAATTCACTACTAGTGAACAACAAAGGTAAGTGGCTTTGTTTTTTTCTGTTCTCCTTTTCTTGACTTTCCTTTACTTCAAAGATACTTAAAAGGTTATTTTCTCTTTGCCTTGGTAATGCCTGGCTAGGCACATTACCACAAATAAACAAAACACCTAAAATCCAGCAGAAAATCCACAAAAGACAATAACGTGTCAAAACTGACCCCAAGGACATAGCAGTGTTCACAGCGTGTAGTAGCTGTGAAAAATATTATATTTGGAAAATGTTTTCCTTTTTGTAAAATTAGATCACTGTAGCAGAAATGCAAAATCTATCTTTGTGTGTTTTATTGTAGTATTTCTGTGTGAACTTGTTTTGTGCGTGTATGTTCTCTTTATTCTGTACTATTTGTACCTATCACAGTTATCAAGGAAACAATGAGATAATGACAATTAATAACCTTCATTTTTGTCCTGTATAAGAATTAATGTATAAGATGTTCCTTTTTAGATGTAGATATGTGTCAAATACTATAAATTTGCATAACTTGTTTTGGGACCTCTACATATACAAAAGATTTAGGTATGTTATTATTATACTATTTATCTGTATGATAATGTACATGCTTCTTAACCCTGTTAACGCTTCTTAATCCTGTTGGGCAAATTAGCCTAATTAACTTAATATCATTGTTTTGTTATATTCCACAGTCTTGTCCTAGAGCAGGGGTCGCCAAGTCTGGTCCTGGAGGGCCACCATGGCTATAGGTTTTCATTCTAACCCTTTTCTTAACGAGTGACCTATTTTTGCTGCTGATTAACTTCTTTTGAATTAATTTTCATTGACTTGTTCTTGAAGACTCAGATGCCTTAATTGTTTCTTTTTCCTTAATTAGCAGCCAAACAATAATGAAAAACAAAATGAGCCAAAACAACTGGTGTCCATCATATAATATCTGAAAATAAAGAAAGATGAAGGTCTCAGGAATGTCAATCTGCTCAGGTCCCCAAAACATTTTAACAGGGCTCTTAGAAAGAGAAAATCAACAATTTCAGAAATGTCTGCTAATGCACCATGAGAGCGATAACAAAGCCGTGGAATTAAAGAACAGGTTTAATTAACGACAAGAATTGGAACCTCATTAAGCAACTGGTTGGAATGAAATTGGTTGGAGTTTGAGGCCCTGACTTAGTTGGTCTTCTGTTGGTTCACTCACTTCATATTTAATTTCTGTTTGGGTGCCATTAAAGGAAAGAAATTAAGCAATTCAGAGGAACAATGAAGAAATTCACGGGAACAAATCTTAAAAAAGCAATTCAATTTAAATTAATTCAAGTTAATTAGCACCACAAACAGGGGACTCATTAAAAAAAAGGTTAGAATGAAAACCTGCAGCCACGGTGGTCCTCTAGGACTGGACTTGGCAAGCCCTGTCATATAGAACTCGCCTCTTCACATGACGGGGCTTCCTGAAAATTGCTATAATAAAGGACATCCAGCAGGTGGAGCTATTTATAAGGGTGATCCTGACTATTGTTTATTTACCTTTTTAATTTCTCTGACAGTCACTTTACTAAAATCCATTGATTTCTAAGCTGAAAGGATGCCACTAAGGATGTCTGTAAAAGCATCCTATATGAAGAGTAAAATCCACTAAAACATTTGATGGGTCAAAACTGACCCAGAGGGTATGACAATATTCAAAATGTACTGTAAAAAATATGTCATTCATACCATTTTTTGCTTTTGTAATTATTGGGAACTTTGCTAACAGCACCTATATTTCAGAGATGAAAATGATGCATTTAGGATTGTTGAGGGTTGTGAGCAAACAACAGCTGAATGCAGCTGAAAAGTCAATGGCAGGTGAAAACTGACCAGTTGGATATTGCAGCATTCAAAATGTGCAACAGTTATACAAATATGTGATATTTGAAAACTTTTTTGCTACTTTTTAGAAATTTTTGTAACTGTACAGCATTTTGCTAAACACCCTCACATTTCTGTGCTTAAAAGCTAACATTTAGGATGCTATGGTTTGAGAACAAACAAAGCACTTTGAATGCAATGTAAAACTGGTGGTTTAAAATTGACCAGAAGGACATGGGGTACTTGGGAGCATGCACTGATACAGTGTGGTGCCATGCCCACTACACGACAAACCACGTCAGGATCCCAAATTAGGACCTGTGCAACAGGTGACACCTCAGCACCACACTAGTTTGAATGGAATGGAACAGTGTGAGTTTTTTTTACAGTGGCTGGACTGCTAATCCTAAGTTGGAGGACCTGCTTGCAGGGCTGAATGCAGGGTAATATCATACCCAGCACAGAGCAATTGCAGGTTAACGTCTTTGCTCAAGGGCTCAACTGAGTCGAATCACTTGTGGCATTTACGGGATTCAAACTGGCAACCTTCCAATCGCTGGCATAGATCCCTAGCCTCAGGGCCACCACAGCGGTCTTCAAAATCTGTATCCATTGTACAACAATGTGACATTTGGAAACTTTTTTGCTTTTTGTTAAGTTAGGTCAATGCCCAGTGGGGGCTGGGCGGTCTCCTGGCCTCGGAACCCCTGCAGATTTAGCTTTTTTTTTCTCCAGCCCTCTGGAGTTTTTTTTTCTGTTCTCCTGGCCATTGGACCTTACTTTATTCTTTGATACTAAGTATTTCCTAATCTTATTTTTATATTTTGATTTTTTAATAAACTTTTCTTTCTTCGTTTTGTAAA
Organism: Erpetoichthys calabaricus; assembly: GCF_900747795.2. Classification (NCBI taxonomy): domain Eukaryota; kingdom Metazoa; phylum Chordata; class Cladistia; order Polypteriformes; family Polypteridae; genus Erpetoichthys; species Erpetoichthys calabaricus. Next base: position 249,253,330 of record NC_041394.2, read on the forward strand.
GCACTTTTAGCTACATCATTTGTAATAGAACATGCTATATAAATAAATGTTGTTGTTGTTGTTATTAGTGTAAAAGCCTTCACATTTCTGATTTAAAAAGAAGACTTATAAGTTGGGGTGGCACAGTGGGTTGCGCTGCTGCCACGCAGTTAGGAGACCCGGGTTCGTATCCCGGGTCCTCCCTGCGTGGAGTTTGCATGTTCTCCCCGTGTCTGTGTGGGTTTCCTCTGGGTGCTCTGGTTTCCTCCCATAGTCCAAAGACATGCAGGTTAGGTGCATTGGCGATTCTAAATTGTCCCTAGTGTGTACTGTGTGTGTGTGTGCGTGTGTGTGTGTGAGTGTGTGTGCGCCCTGCGGTGGGCTGGTGTCCTGCCCGGGGATTGTTTCCTGCCTTGTGCCCTGTATTGGCTGGGTTTGGCTCCAGCAGACCCCCGTGACCCTGTAGTTAGGATATAGCGGGTTGGATAATGGATGGACTTTTAAGATGCCTTTATGGGTAGTGAACAAACAAACTACCCTAAATGGAAAATCCATCTAAACAGACCCAGAATATATGGAAAGGTAAAGTTTTTTTAGAAGAAGTGCAAATTATGGGATTTTGTTTTTTTTAACTTTTCATTAATTTTGAAAACTGTGGGAAAAGTTACAAGGTTTCATTCTGAACAGTTGAAAGTTAGGGTGTTTTTACTGATTTCAAACACAAAAGCAGGTCAAATTTGACCCAAAGGCATTGTGAGGGTTAAGTACAAACAGGATTAGGCTACTTTTTCCATTCATCCATCCATTTTCCAACCCGCTATATCCTAACACAGGGTCACGGGATTCTGCTGGAGCCAATCCCAGCCAAGACAGGGCTCAAGGCAGGAAACAAACCCAGGACAGGGAGCTAGCCCACTGCAGGGCTACTTTTTTATTTGACTTATTTATTTATTTTTATTAGCCTGTTCACTATTAAAGAATTGCACACAGAGGTAAATCCTTTATATTTAATGCAGATGACTGCATGCACAATGCAGTATACTGTAACATGCATTATTTAAGGCCTTGCTTATTAAACCTTTATGCATCATCATTGCATAGACGCAGATCCTCTTATAAAATAGGAAAGGTCAAGTTGTCTCATAAAATTATTTTCATTTCAAAGTCAAACAATAGCTAATTCCACCTTGAGAAACCGAGCTTAAATTGTTTTTAATAAATGGCAGTTTGAAAACTTTGCATGTTTTATTTACCAAAGTACAGGGGAATAGATTATAAAATAATTATTTTGTTCAAAAAGTCCAGCTGAATTTCTCTTTCAAATACTGCATTACATTAAAGAGACAAATAATAATGAAAGTTGATTAATCATTGTTTGTGATGTGATGCTTGAGGATGAGACTCAAAAGCTAGCCTCATCTCTTTAAAGAGTTTGCAAATTCTGCCTGTCTGCATGGGTATTTCATTTCACATTAGAACATAAGTAGTTTGCCAAGTAAGCTTGAGTAAGTCAAGCTTAGTAATTTAGCTAATACGTAAATTGTCCCAATGTTTCATGCAGATACTTTTCAAAAGTGTTCAAGCTGTCTGCTTTAACTTTTTGGCTCACAACACTTTCAAAAAAAAACTGCTTCTGAGCATTGGTCAAAGGTCAAAAAATGTTTCCCATGATGCTTTAAGTTCTTGTTTATTTCAGAATAACTCTTTAGCAATATTTTAGTAAAAAGACATATGTTTTGAGCATACAGCTGGATAAATGATATGTGGATTATGTAACACGAGTGATGTTATATTTTCATTTTTTTTCTTTTCTCCATAGATATTTTTCACATGGTTTTCTGTTGTCCTGTTTAGGTCACTATTGGTTCTCATTCTATCAGAAACATGTTCTTTCTCCAAGAAAATATGAGATTACAAATTTTTCTTCCCCAACACTACTACGTGGGGTAAGTAACATATAAAAAGAATAATTTTTGGCTGGAGTATTCCTTTCATGACCTTTAATTAATTAGGCCTCTATCAGCTTTGCACTTCTGGACACTCCAGTTTTTCCCCATTCTTCTTTGTAAAGCTGCTCAAGTTCTATCAAGTTGCATGGGTATCATGCATTTATCAAGTCCACCCTCTAACTTGTGCTTTTGATTCACATTTTCATGTAGTTTCATGAGGTGTTGTTTTGTCTTCATTGTATAAGTTAGGCACAATAATGACCGACTGCACATTGGTTTTTCCAGATAACGTGCATTTGTTCTACAATTAATTGAAATCGCATTGAACTAATTATGTGACTTCTCAAACCCATTGGCTTCACCATTGTTGAGTCAGGTGTGTCATACTACTTATGCAACCACTTTCATCTTAAAAGTTAAATTCACTGTGATTCAATATTGTATAACAATAAAATGTGAAAACTTCCAAGGGGGATTCGCTGTTAGTATAAAGGAGCCCCAGTAGTGTTTCTTGACACACTTCAGCTGAATAATTTGTTGCCTGAAAGTCCTCAGTGTTAGTGTGTCAGAGAGGGGATGTGCAGCATTATTCATAATGGCACTCATTTTTGTTTTCATTCTCTTCTTTGCTACTTCTTGAGGGTCCAGAGTGCGTCCTATAACTGAACTTACCCCTTTAGTTAGCTTATTGATTCAATGGGCCTCCAGTGATGTTACCAGCCCAGCCCACTACTGTAAAACATCACACTGGCCTTCACAGAGTTACAGAAGGTGTGATGGATATAACTACATATATTATAGGAATGCAGTCTCCTAAGGATAAACAGCTTGCTTTTCTCTTTCTTATATATTCCCCTGTGTTACAAGACCAGGCCAACCTGTGACTGATATGAAATCACTTAGTTCTGTCTATGTAGGCTGTGCTTGTTCTTTTAATTTCTCCCCATTTCTGTGTGTGTTTTTTTTGTCAGGTACTTTCAAATCATCCACAACGACATGCATGCTGGGTTGTTTGGCAATTCAGTATGAGTGAGTTTATGAGTGTATATGAGTTGTCCCTGTGATGGGCTGGGACCTCATTCAAAGTTGGATTCTTCTTTGGACCTAAAGCTGCCCAACATAGGCTTCACCCCCACCAAACCTAAATTAAAGTGGTTTGGAGAATATTTTCAGCATGGATAACCTTTTACATGGCGTAGTAGTACATTGGTTAGTTCGCAGCTTCTGAATCCTGTGTTTGAATCTGTGCCTGATTCCCAGGTGTATTGGGTATTCAGATTCTCCCAGTGCCTGCTAGAGTTTCCTCCTACTTTATTAAGTTATAAGGTTAAATTGGACAATTTAAAATAGTATCACTGCCTAGTCTGCTATTCTTGTGATTGGAATTATTTCATACTTAACAAACTGCCAAACATTCTATGTCTATAAAGTCCATTTTGGTTTAGTATCCATGTGCATATGACAATGGCAAAATGCCTTCGGTTATTTAATGAATTTTACTTGTGCATCTAAGTGAACAGATATAGTCAATTTTAATTAAATAAGTTTTAAGCCAAAGATAATAACAATAACTGTTTCTAAAATTATATGTCTTTCAATAGAAATGAAATTACTAACAGATTATTTAAGTCCCAGTTAATAATATATTTAAAAGAAAAAATGTTAGACAATATATTTTAAAATTAGATATTCCAAAAATCAATAGATCTTTTATTAAAGATAACCATTCATAAAAAATTCTATGGGGTGAACCATTAAGCTTAGTGTACGAATTGCACCTAGGAGATAGTAATGGTTTTATGTTCTGCTTCAAGGGTCATGGGCTTTGAACAAATTATCTACCAAATTGTGCCTAGACCCAAGAACAGATCCTGTGTGTAACCCCATTAAGCAGGTAATATCCAGCATTATTAAAGCCTTGAGGAAAAATAGGATTATTATTGTTATTATTTCTTCTGAATAGATGGTAGCAGTAAAACAAACTTATGAAGTTTAATGTTCTCATAAAAAGCCACTGACAAATGACTGCATATAAATTCATTGTTTATGAAATAAAATGATCTTTACAAAAGCAGTGCCAGGGCAATCTTTAGTAGACATTTAAAAAATCTAGAAAGAATACAGACATGAATCAAAAAGATACCCAAGGACTAAAAATAATAACTATGTCAGAGCTCATAATGCTCATTACTGTGTTGCTGTATATTTTAGGGTATACGCTTGTACAGTAAGAGTGGATGGTTACAGATGGTATTTTGGATTGCTGTCTACAGTGATTGTACTCATTAGTGAAAAAATGTGTTCAGCATCTTTACAAGAGGTTTGTGTCTTAAAGAAATCAATATGATTTTAAATGTTACCACAGCTTTCATGAAATATTTGTTGTTTTTCGTTTAAGAAGTTATGAACTTTTGACAATAGTATGAACATCTTTCATGGTTTGTGGCTACTTTACAATTTTAATTTATTTTGTTATACTGTAGATAGCCTCTTTTATATTTGAATAATTCATATTAGAAGCATTCATTAAAATGTAGTTATTTGATTTCACCTGTTTAAAGAAAATAAAAAATACATCCATCCATTTTTTCTCAATTATATTTTTTTCAATATAGGTTTGTAAAGTACATTGGGCATACTAGGAATGAAAGAGGCAGAGAACATTCATAAATGCAGCACACATTCATATCAATCACTTGGCCAATGTACAGATGTAATTAAAAATTACATTTTTCTCTGAGATGTGATAGGAAGCTACACAGAGAAACAACATGTATATTCAACACAAACAAGGACCAGGCCAGTAATCAAAACTATCTTTTACCACTATCCACCTTAACAAAAGGATATGTGTCTGTATGTCTGTCTGTGTGTCCATCTGGTTGTTTCTGTCATTTTAAAATGTAGCACAACAATATTGAGACACTCAGTCACTGCATCACAGACTATATTAACTTCTGTGTCGATGCAGTGATACCATCAAAGATAGTGTGTTGCTTTCCAAACAACAAGCACTGGATTACTCAGAAGCCAAAATGTCTCCTAACTGAAAAAAAGAAAGAATTCAAATCCAGTGACAAAGAGGCTCTGAAGCATGTGAAGGGAAGAAAATTTACAAAGCTAAAATAGAAAAAGAAAATTCACTCAGAATAACATGAAGGATGTCTGGAATGGACTGGGTATAATTTCTAGACTCAAAGCTAATGTCCTGAACCAATCTGTTAATAGATTTTACATCCCCTTGACACCTTCTTGCAATGACTGGTCTTTCCACACAATCCCTGTGGAATACATCCTGCATCCTGTTCCAAAGAAGGCAGGTGCCTCTTTTCCTAATGACTACACACCAGTGGCACTTATGTCTTATATCATGAAGACCTTTGAGATTCTGGTCCATATTAGTCTTGTGGTAGACCACCTGGACCCACTACTGTTTGCCTATTGATCAAAGATTAGAGTTAAGGATGCAATTGTCCATCTGCTCCACAAGGCTTATTCTCACCTGTACAAAGCTGGCAGCACTGTGAAGATTATGTTTTTTCATTTCCCCTTTGCTTTCAATACCATCCAGCCATCCCTGTTAAGGGATAAGCTCAGAGATATACAGGTGAATGAGTTTATGGAGTCCCTGTTAGGCAGACCGAGTTTGTGAAACTCAAGGACTGTGTTTCTGACACAGATGTGAGCAACACTGGAGCACCACAAGGAAAGGTCCTGTTTCCTTTTCTCTTCACTCTGTACACTTCCAACTGTAAATATAACAGTGGGTCATGGCACTTATAGGTGTATTGATGAGACAGAGTATAGGAGTCAATAGGAAATGTTTGTTGCAAAGAGAAATGTCTGCATCTCCAACAGCAGCAAAACCAAGGAACTGGGTATTGACTTTCACTGCAGAAAAGACACTCTGTGTCTGGTCACTACTCAGAGAGTGCATGTAGAAGTGTTCCACTCCTACAAGTACTTGGGGGTCCACATTAATGACACGTTGGACTGATCTCAGAAGGCAGAGAAAATATAAAATAAAGGGCAGAGAAGGCTCTTTTTCCTTAGGAGACTGTGTTCCTCTAATGTGGGAAGTGACATCCTTCACATCCTTTATAACTCTGTGATGGTCAGTGCAATTTTCTACATTGTGGTGTGCTGGGCGGCTAACATCACTTCAAGGTAGAATCACCAAATCAGCAAGTTAATTAAATGGGCAAGCTCAGTTATCAGAAGCACTCTGTACCCCCTGGAGTTAAACAACAATGCTCACATTGTCTCGATGGAACACTAACACTGAGGACTTTCAGGCAACAAATTATTCAGCAAAGTTTTCTTCTTTTTAATTTTCCTGCTATATAGTCATTCTGGTGCATGTTCAGAACAAAGTGTGTGTGTGTATATTTATTTATTTACTTATTTACTTACTTACTTATGTACCTATATATGAATTTATTTATTTAAAGAGCATTTATAAAAATCAAAATTTCCCCCTTGGAACAAATAAAGTTTTAGTATATCACAAACATTTATCATTCAAATAGATCACAAAATTTTAAAATACAGTAAAACCTTGATTATTTGTCACTCATTTAATCGTCGGTCTCAATTAACCGTCATGGCAAAAAAGTAAAAAAAAACACATGCAAGTGCCTACCTACGTACTTCTACTGCTGTACGGTGCATTGCAAGTTATGTACATTGGAACAACTCTCCCATGTGACAGCACATAGTGATCTTTCCCAGCACCACATGTCATGTTGCATTTTGAAATCATAGTGTAAGATACATACCTTCAGTTGTAATAGCGTATTGTAGGTTTTGTCTTTTGTTATAATCAATCTACTATATAAATCCATAATCCAAAAATCAATACCTTAACTGAACCAAAAATCCATTAACCAGAGAATCAAAAAAATTCTGGAATTCCAGAAATGGGAGCTACACAACACAAATAGAAGCTAATGTGAATTTCCCATTGGGATTAATAAAGTATCTATCTATCTATCTATCTATCTATCTATCTATCTATCTATCTATCTATCTATCTATCTATCTATCTATCTATCTATCTATCTATCTATCTATCTATCTATCTATCTATCTATCTAATGCCTCAGCACTAGACTGGAATATAAGCTTAATATACTGGCCTTTCAATAGATAAAGGACAGTGACAGCTGCAGGGGTCCAGTCATCCTGTCTGATTTAGCATATAGAAAACAGGACATACACCCTAATAACTAGACATTACTTTAGGCTATCATGAAAATTATGAAATAATTGAAAACCACAAAGATACTTAACAGAAACCACTTAAACAAAAAAGAAATTACCGTAACAAAAATACCTTAATAACCATAATACTAAAGACTTTTTGGTACTGACCCTTCCTAAATTTATCATCTCTTCTGTTGGTAGGCAATTCAAAATTTCCTGTTTCCTCGTTTGCATTTATCTTTGTCCATTTCTGGACAAAGTATTTCTATCTCAGGTCAAAATAAAAGCCTGAATCAATCCTAGGTGGTCCTAATGTAAAGAGAATTTTCTCTGACTTTTAAAAGCTACAGAAGGATGTTAAAGCTTTGCAAAAACAACATATGGATTGAACTGCTTATGTTCATAAGTCGTACCTTAAACGTGATACCTTACGGGCACATGTTGAAAATGGAAATGTGTCTCAGGATATTTCGTTTGTTTCTTAAGACTTCATTCCCCACCTGAAATGGTATAATGGAGACCCTGGCAACTGTAGAGAGTTTTTAAACCAGCGAAAACTGGCTTTAACCAGTAACACTTTATCAGCCCTAATTGGAGAGCTAAATTTGCTTTTATTATCTTCCCTTTGAATGACAATCTTTTCCAATGGCCATCAGCAAGGTAGAATGCCAACGATCTCTGTTGTGCTAGTTTTGACACAGTAATTGATACAGTAATTAAAAAGCAAGAATCCATCATACTGAATGCAAGGTTTTATGATGGTGATATTGACCACTATAGTTAGAGAAAAGAATAATTAGTTAGGTCAGGTCCATTTTAATACATCTTTACACCTTCTTCTTTAGCTGATGTTTTGGTTTTATTTACTGGCTTATTAAGCCATTTTGGCACTGGCCCCTGCTAGTTTTATTGACTTTTCTTTTGGTGAGTGTCTTTAAACCACCCTCTCTATCAGTTGTTTTTTAAATAATTTTGCTTATCCTGAGACAAACCTTTTTCCATCTTAGATGAAAATGCCATCAAGTAGAGAAAAAACTCTTCTGGTAGAAAAGGGAAACAAAACAAAACTAAATAAATGTGGACATAGAAGAAAATGCATTGTGCAAATGCAAAAATATAAAAAGCATAAGAGGTTAGAATTACTAAACTGATACATGTAGACACTACTTCATAGATCTCCTGGGCTTATTTGCAATATTTTAATTAATTCCTTGTTTGCCAGGAACATTAAAAGAGCTAACAGTTAATTAAGAGTGGACAATAAGAGCCATTTGCTGTAAGATACTGTTTATTGCATCTCCAGCTGATTACTGTATATTTTTAACTGAATCGTGTATATCATAAGTATAGAAAATTATATAAAATTCATATATAAATATAGATGTAATTAAGAATAATTGGAAGAGATTAAGTACTGATACTAAATGTTAATAATGTAAAGGAAGATCAAGTGTTCTTGACCAATTTGTCTCCCTCTAAATACATTGTGTGTGCACCGTTTGTCCTTCAATAAGCTTTAACTTGGTAAGGAGCGGTTGAGTTTTTACTGTGGAAGTAGTATGTGGAGCAACTGTTTTCTTAAGGTCAGATTTGTGACATACTTCAGATATATTAGATAAGTTAGGTTAAGATCAACAAATCAACATCAACTATGTTATTTGTAATGCTTATTGCAGTAAAGTTTCTTAAAAAAAGAAGTTAGTTATGTATGGTTTGATATGTTAGCAGGGGTGTAACCAGGGATTTATTTCAGAAAGGATGAGAAAATATATGAATCATAATTTAATTTCTGGTCAGATATTAGGAACATTCCTGAAATAGATTTGGGGATGAAGTTCAAATACAAAATCCAACCCCAACCACTTCCCCCAGCTGTACCTATTCAGATGCACCAATGAATGTCAGAATCTTCTTTCCTGGTTTAAATGGCAATAAATAATTAGTGTGACACTACACACACCAAGACTATTTACATTTGGAAAAAATAACCACTGTGACACACTTGGACACGCAGTCCTTAGAAAAAATAAGAAATTTTCAGCCAAACAGTAAAAAAGGAATAGGCAAAGGAAAGAGTGGCCTAACATCATATGTTAAATATTTTTGAAGAACTGCAGATTCTGATATTTGCAACTTCTTTAGTTTTGTTTCTGGAAGTTGTGCTCATTTAATTGAGAAACGGCTCTCCAGTTTTTGTGAAGTTTTCTGTTTTACCACATGTCAAACTCTTGAAATGGAAATTACAGTGTAGATGAGCAAAAACATTAAGGATTTCATGAGGCCTTTTTAGGGGAAAAGCTAGGTATTACTGTTACACTAATGTTTGATCATCTCAACTCACTATGCTTGTTGTTCAATCAATGATGATTCCTAAAGGGAGACCCTAATAAGACCTAAGGCAGAAGGTGTCATGGCTCTACCTAATTCTCCGTTTTATTACTGGGCAGCAAATATACAAGCTATAAAAACCTGGACATTGACACAGATATATGAACATACACAATAGAAATAGCATCCTGCAGTACTTCTTTATGTTCTTTGCTTTGTACATTAATAAGTACAAGTTATCACCAATATACTAACAACCCAATTGTGCTTCATTCACTCAGAATATAGGACCAATGTAGGAAGCACTTTAAAATAGAGAAGCTTTTATCTGTGCACCTCTGCACGAGAACCACCTTTTTCCACCCTCTCAAATGTACACAGTTTTTAATGTCCAGAAAACATTCGGGATTAAATCACTTATAGATCGGTACATAGGCAACATCTTCACATCCTACAAACAATTACACTCCAAATTTAACTTTCCAGCAACACATTTCTTTCACTACCTCCAAATTAGAAACTTTGTTAAACAAAACCTGCCCAATTTTCCTCACCTCCCACAAACCTCTATTCTGGAAAAAATATTGATCAGTCTTGAGGACTCAGGCAGCATTTCTCTAACATATAAAAACATTTTACACTCCCTCCCTTTCAAAGATCCCAGAGTACACTGGGAAAAGGATCTCTTACTCAACATTTCAGAAAAGGAGTGGAAGGAAGCCATGCACAGAATTCACTCGACCTCTATAAAGTATACAATTATTCAACTTAAAATTATATATTGAGCACATCTGTCTCATTTAAAACTGTCCAAAATGTTTCCAGGGCAAGATCCAATCAAGGAACGTTGCAATCAAGTTCCACCCTCATTGGGCCACATGTTTTTGGGCCTGCACCAAATTAACATGATTCTGGACCAAAATCTTTAAATGCCTTTCAGACAGCCTCTGAGTCACAATCCCTCCTAATCCACTTACAGCTGTGTTTGGTGTACTTCCAGATGGGCTTAAAGTCAAGAAGGACAAACAAATTCTAATTACCTTTACTTCACTATTGGCACGTAGACTTATCTTGCTCAACTGGAAGATAACTGATGTTATATATTACCTGAAATTGGAAAAAATCTAATTCTGACTTAGAGGATCTGTACAAATCTTCTTCAAAACCTGGCAGGATCTAATCAATAACATTTTAGAATAAGAATTTAAATTGAGAAAGCAGATTCACTTCCCTTTATTTATTTATTAATTTATTTTATTTTTTGGCATAGCTCTCTTTCACAGGGTTGTGGGTTGATTTGTTTAGAACCTTGTATGGAAAGTTATTTGATTTTATTAAATTCAAGAAAAAATTATTATTCTTTAGCAAGGTGTCAGCTATGTTGTTAATGGTTAATGTATAAAGAAAACATAAACAAGTCATTTAAATTAACACTCTGCACCTACATAAGAACATAAGAAATTTGATAAATGAGAGGAGAGCATTCAGTCTGTCAAGCTTGTTTGTTTAGCTAATAGCTAAGCTGCCCAATAACTCATGCAGACTTTCCTTACAGGTCGTCAAGGTTGTCTGCTTCAACTAAATGTCTCAATAGTTTCTTCCAGAGTCACACAACTCTGTGCGTAACAAAGTACTTCCTGGGTTCAGTCTTAAATGCACTTCTCCTTAATTTCCATTGATGTCCTTAAGTACATGATTCATTCTTAAGCTGAAAGAATGTTGCTGGATCTGCTTTATCAATGGCTTTGAGGTTTTAAAATACATCGATTAGGTCCCCACGTAGTCTCCACTGCTCGAGACTAAACAGGTTTAATTCTCTTAGCCTGTCAGAGTATCACATATCCTTAAGTTGTGGGATGCACTTGGTTGCTGTTCTATGCACAGCCTCAAGTGCTGTTATGTCTTTCATATACCGTGGTGACCAGGGGCCTCATGTATAATGCCGTGCGTAGAACTCACACTATAACATGGTGTAAGCACAAAAGCAGGAATGCGCGTACGCACAGAAAAATCCAGATGCAGGAATCTGTATGTACGCAAACTTCCACGTTCTTCTGCTACATAAATCCCAATCAGCGTGAAAAGTAACGTACGTGCACGCGCCTTTTGTCCCGCCCCAACTTCTCCCAGAATTATGCCTCTTTGAATATACAAATCAATATAAATAGCCTTCTGTGAAAAGACAACGGGAAAAGCACGGAGGAAAATATAAGAATTTCAGCGAATACCAAGTGGAGGCAAAGGAAAAACGTACTATTGGTTGGTTTAAACAGTGGTATAATCAACAAAAGTAAGTTTACAGAGTGTCTGAGAAACTCGAAAGCTCAAGTTCACCAAGTCGCACAATGCCCGAAATAAAAAAGAAGTCACATATCAAAGTTGCCGTGAAAAGGCGAGTCGTAGCCCACCGTCTGAGTGTCATATGAAAGCTTGTTAGGGTACAGACAAAAAAAATAGGCACACAGTGGGAAAAAAGCACGAAATGTCAACTTTAATCTTGAAATTTCCACTTTAATCACGTAGTTTATTTTGCCATTAAAGTAGAACATCATAAACTTCATCTTAAAATCGTTTAATTTACTAGTTTCTCAAATCCCATTGTAACTAAAGTAGCACATTAAATGCTTTGTTCTGTATTTGATCTTCTATGTGCTCTATGTGTGTGAATCACTACCTGCTTCTTAAACAGGCTTTCTCTTTCTCCGACAGGACACATAATCCATTACATTCGTGATATTACAGCTCTCTGAATAATTAAAATACTGAGATGTATACGTGATATCTTTTTCATGATGATAGGAATGAAAGCATGTTATTAAACATGGGAACACGGCGGTGCAGTGATTGATCGTGTCTCATGCAAGAGGCTTGATGCGCCATGCGCGACCTTCGATGAAATAATTTATTACAGAAGTACTGTTTCTTTCAAACATACTAACCTCCAATTCCTGTCCTTACTTTTCTTTCTCCAAATACCCAATCGCCACACAATCAGCTCTGTAATAGACGTGAAGCCATTTGTAAGCTTAGAACGCCGATTCTTCAAAACTTTTAAGGAACATTGAAATATCATCATAGTACATGTTTAATTATTCTATCCGTCTATCCTTCCAGTGTTGCGTCAGCACCAGCAAGAATACAACGCAATGCAGGAACAATCCCTGAACTAGCTAGTGCTGCGGCACCGTGTCCTCACATGTTTAATTATTAACAATACAGATTATTTAAATGAAGTTAAAGTTTTATCTGTATAATATAATCAACATATTTTGCTGCATTTCATCTTAAAAATGATATCGTCATCATATGTAAATACGCGCTTTATAAAGTGGCGCAGGTTGTGCAATATTATAACTGTAGTGCAAGTTTACAGTGAGGTAATTGTACTTATAAGTACAAACAGTTCTACAAGGAGCACTTGATGGACTGATTGAGTGCATTTATAGTTCTTGGGATGAAACTTTTTCTAAACCGCGAAGTCCGTACAGGAAAGTCTCTGAAGCGTTTTGCCGTGGCTGAGGCAGTGTCTGTTTCATGCTGTATACTGATAATTCTCTTTCCAATCAGCTGCTGCTGTGATTACCCACTCAGATACAGTGATATAAATACTCCGAGTGGTGCAGTGAGAGTAATATGGAAAAAGATGATCTGCTGTGGCAACCTTTAACGAGAGCAGCTGAAAGAAGAAGAAGATGCAGTGAGAGTAACAACGCTAAAGCAGTTATGGAATTTGGAATACAATGGCTATTCCCTGGACCATTATATTGCTGTAGGTTAATTACAATCAGATGCATTACACTAATAAACAATATGCAGTTAGTTTCAGTGTATTTATAAAGCCGCGTCAGGAATGTGGATCTAAGAAAGAAAGGGTGACCACACAGGAACAGTAGCACTGCTTTGACGCTGGGTGCCACCAGTCTGCAAAACCGAGCAGAGAATTGCGTACGCCTGGGTATGAGGTACCGTGGAAATGTGCGTGGCTTTACACCAAGTTCAGGTTTTATACATCGCGATTTGAGTGTGGAAACGTTCGTACGCAACATTTCTGTGTGTACGCACTGTTTATACATGAGGCCCCAGAACTGCACACAATACTTCAGGTATGATCTTACCAGTGCATTATATACAGTAGTTTGAGAATAATGTCCCTTGAATTAAATTCAACAGGCATTATGATATAACCTAACATTTTATTTACTTTTTTAATTGCTTCTTTACATTACTTAGTCAACAATGTTGTGTTAACATTTAGTGACTGTGGAGGGGACGCTGGTGCACGCATGTTGCTGCCACTCTTCCCTGTCATCAACACTTTTCTTTAAAATTTGCGTTAAACCTAAACTTTTTGCATTTGTTCACTTTCTTTTTACTGTATGTATAGTTCATGGATGCAATTGATTCGAACTGTGTTGATTTGGATTTACTTTTATGGACTTTGCCTTGACTGGGTTTGCAGCCTCAGGGACAACTGAATCTTTCTGTGGTACACTGGAAGAGCCCTATTGACATTTCTTTGCACCGTGACAATCTATGAGCCGGGAATGGTCTGTCTTCTTGATTATATTTTATACACTGGATTGCTCTCGATTCCTTCTATACGTGCTTAATGACTAAGAAATGATCTGAGGTTTACACCCAGCTGGATGCGGCTCTGGACGATCCAGAATGTAATACCCAGCGTTATATGTATGTGGCTGTATGTTGAACTATTAACCCACTTAAGTTCACTTTCCCAGAGAGTCATTCTTCTTGGCGATTTCAACATCCATATTGACATTACTACATATAAGAGAAATTAATTCCTATCCTTACTGGACTGTTTTGACTTGGTGCAGCATGTTGTTTTTCCCACCCACTCTCGTGGTCATACACTGGACCTGATCTGCACATCTGGATTATCTGTCGGCAACACTTATAGCAGTGATTTGGAACTCTCTGACCATAAAGCAGTGCTTTTCACTGTCTCATTACTTCTCCCTCCTCTTACCTGTAAATGTCAAATTTCTTTCCGAAACCTTAAAAATATCAGTCCCTCTGTTCTTGCTGATCTTTTTCTGTCCTCACCTATTCCATCAACACTAGACAGTCTTGTTGACCACTATAACTCAGCCCTTCATTCAGCATTAGATAGATAGATAGATAGATAGATAGATAGATAGATAGATAGATAGATAGATAGATAGATAGATAGATAGATAGATAGATAGATAGATAGATAGATAGATAGATAGATAGATAGATAGATAGATAGATAGATAGATAGATAGATAGATAGATAGATAGATAGATACTTTATTAATCCCAAGGGGAAATTCACATAATAGATAAAACAGCTCCTTTAAAACATAAGGAGGTTTCCTTTAAGCGTTCAGCTCCATGGTATAATTCAGAGCTATGATCTATGAAAGCAACTGGCCGATGCCTTGAGATAATGTCATGTAAGACTGGCCTCACTGTTCACATCCAGGCTTTCTCTGACCATCAAAAGGCTTACAGGGATGCACTAACTGCAGCCAAGAACACACATTATGGCAGAATAATAAAAAGTGGCCATGAAAACCCAAGGGTTTTGTTTTCTGCAGTTAACAAATTACTTCAACCTGCATCTGGCCCAACTACCTCCTCTACTGAAGTCTGTGAAAAATTCCTCCACTTTTTCCGCAATAAAATTAAAGATCTAAATAATTCAATTAACATAAATCCATCATCCATTTATATCCTTCCCTTTCTTCCCACTCCATCCAGCTCCTTTTCTAAATTTTCACCAGTCATATCAGGCATTTTTAATGACCTGCTTTGTAAGACGAGGCCAACTACTTGTGTACTGGACCCCATCCCTACCACACTTCTTAAATCCTGCCCTTCATGCCATAATCCTGACTGTTACGACAATTTTCTGCTACTTATTATTTATTTTTATCTTTATACGTTGGTTTTGTCATTTGGTGTGGACAGCAAAGAAAGAATTTCATTGTACAGGGAAACATGTTTCCTTACTGTGCACATGACAATAAACTTTGAACTTGAACTTGAATAATCAATACATCCCTCGACACTGGGTTTGTGCCAGCCACTTTTAAAACTGCTTCTGTAACCCCCATTTTAAAAAAGTCTGGTCTTGATGATGACGATCTTAACAATTTTCGGCCTATTTCCCACTTACCTTTTCTGTCAAAAGTTCTTAAGCATGCTGTAGCCTCCCAGCTCACCAATTACCTAACCTCTAATAATTTGATGGAACCCTTTCAGTCTGGTTTCAGTGTGCGGCACAGCTGTGAAACTGCTCTTCTTCGGGTAACCAATGATTTGCTTATGGCATCAGACTCAAAACAGCATTTTAATTCTGTTAGACCTCAGTGCAGCATTTGACACTGTCAGACATGATACTCTACTGTATAGAATGGAGAACATGCTGGGTATCTCTGCCACTGCCCTCCAGTGGTTCAAGTCCTATCTGACTGATAGGCAAGAGTTCGTTAGTCTTGGCAACAGCAGATCCAGCTCAGCGCCAGTCACACAAGGAGTTCCTCAGGGTTCTGTCCTCGGTCCTCTTCTCTTCTGTATTTATATGCTTCCCCTTGGTCATATTATTCGTAGCTATGGACTGGGTTATCATTTTTATGCAGATGACACTGAACTCTATTTCAATGTCAAAAGTAGAACTTCATCAGAGTTTTCTCAGCTCACAACTTGCCTCAGTGAAATTAAAACCTGGTAGAGCAGAACTATTTAAAATTAAATTGCAACAAAACTGAACTCCTACAAATTGGCAATAAAGCGCTACTTAAGAGAATGAGCTCCTTTCCAGTCACTCTTGACGGTGATCTCATCAGACCTTCTTCTGATGCAAGGAATTTTGGTGTCATTTTTTATTCCTCCCTTTCTTATTCCGCCCACATAAATCACAATAAGAAACTTTCTTACTTTCACCTCCGTAACATATCCCGTGTTTGCTCATTCCTCTCCTTTTCAAATGCTGAGAAACTTGTCCATGCTTTTATCACATTGTAACTCATTGCTGGCAGGTGCCCCTTCTAATCTTATATCACAGCTCCAGTTGATTCAAAACTCTGCTGCTAGAGTCCTTACTCAAACCAGCAACAGTGAGCACATCACACCCATCCTGCTTCGTCTTCACTGGCTCCCTGTGTCTTACAGGATTGAATATAAAATTCGATTAATAACTTACAAAGCTTTAAATGGCCCCTTGCACCAGACTACATCAGTGACCTTCTAAATCACTATTCTCCTGTTCGCCTACTAAGGTCCTCTGATTCTGGTAATCTTGTTGTGCCTCACACTAACATGCACTCTATGAGTGACAGGGCCTTCACCTCCATAGCACCCAGACTTTGGAATGACATCCTGAAATTAATTAGATCAGCTGACTCCATTCATTCTTTTAAAAAACAACTTAAAACTCATCTATTTAGGAAGGCTTTTAACTTAACATTCTGCCCTTTCTTTCAGTTTACCTCTCTGTCCAGGTGCTCAGGATAATTTGTGCGTCTATTATATCACAAATTTGGTTATTTGTTATGTTTTTCTTTTAGTATTGAATTTAGTATTTTACTCTGTTTTTTTTTGCTCTTTATTCATTTATTCTATTTAATGCTTTGTTTTCTGTTTCATTGTTCTATTCAGGAAAACGTTTGTATCCAATGTTACATATACCTTGCTGTTTTTTCTAAGACTCCATGAAGCGCCTTGAGCATGGGAAAGGCGCTATGTAAATAAAATGTATTATTATTATTTTTAACATATACCCCTAAATCCTTTTCAGACCTTGCTTCCTGTAGAACAGTGTCTTCCATCTTTTATTTTTAATTGATGTTCCTGTTGCCCATGTGTAGCACTTTGCACTTTTCTACATTAAACTGCATTTTCCAAGTGTTCACCCTGGTCTTTCAGAATTTTTTTTGCTGCCTCCCTCCAATTTTAGTGTAATCTGCAAATTTCACAGGTTCACTAACTATACCAGAATCAGTGTCATTAATATAATCACAAAAAGTAATAGTCCAAGGACAAACCCCTGACGGACTCCACTGATGACCTCACTCTACATGCAACATTCTCTTCTTCTCTGTACTATTTGTCTCTTGGCAGTTAACCAACTAGAGATCCAGTTTTGTAGGTTACCTCTGATGCCTAAAGATTCTAGTTTCAGAAATCTGAAAACATGAAAAACACTACGTAGCTACAGCTAGACTGATGGCTTAGCAACTTACAGGAAAGAGAGAGATAATGCACTTGAGTGACTGACTACCTGCAGAGACAAGTAGAATTAATGCAGCCATGTTTGGTTGTGGGTATGGCAGCTGTACAGATGAGGCAGTGATAACAATTAGGCTGATGGAGTCAGCTGCTTAGACAAAACAGAATCACAGCTGTCTGGTATGTTGGCTTGCCAGGCAAGCATATGGCTTGAGGCCAGAGACAAAACAGGTGCTAGGGAACTGGCTGGATAGTCAACTTAACCAGAACTGAATACAGCCGCTGATCAGTAAGACTGAAACAGCTTAGTAGAGATAAAGGACTTGGCACTAACTGCTTAATAAGATGGGGAGAGCTTTGAGAAAAGAATGTAGATTTTTTTTTGGTGGTGGGGGGGTTGGGGGGCTGGTACATATTTAAAAGACAATGGACCCTATATAAAAATAACAATGTTATGAAACATCTTTATTCTTTCATTTTATAAGCAGAAAAAAACCCACCAATGGCCTCTTTAGTTAAGGACCTATCAAAACTACTATGCTGAACTACCTAGATTTACACTTGCACGTGATATAACTTGTACATGAGCACAAGGATAATGTCCACCAAATCCCAGAACACAAACAATAACAGAAACAGAAAAGTTAAAATAAAAATGAAAAAAAAGAGGAAACGACACGTTTGACTTGATCTTTCTGGCAATTTCAAAAATACTTCCAGAGAAAGTTTCTAAAAATTAATGTATTCAGTACTGGTTATGCTAGTTAGGAACTCATTCAACAGAATTAATACAATTACAAATCAACTCACAAGAAATATTGAAAAAGGAAAAATGAAAAGGAAAAGCTAATTTATTTTATGTTAACTTGCACTGTAAGATTTAGTTTCAAGCTATTCTTGTATAAGTATGTAAGTCTTCAATTGAGCAAAGCCTCAGAGAGAACACATAAGATTCATGAGTAGAAAAAGGCACCCACTAATATGATCAGTATTTTACACTTTGTGTAATCATTGTGATATTGTTAATGAAGGATGATTTAATGTAAAGCAGTGGTCACAACTTCTACTACAGAGATTAGTGATCCCCTTAGCTGTCTCAGAAGATCCTCTAAATCAAATTTAAATTTAAGAAAAATCCAAAAACAATTAATCAGTGCAAGTAAGTGCAACAATGGGAGCCATGGGTATTTCATCCCATATGATAGCCTTACATTTTTTAATACCTGGCCTTTGCATTTACACAAATTAGACTCATTTAGGTTTAGTGGCATACAAAATTGATTATGCATTGTTCTCTTGCTTGGTAAGAGCATTGCTGCAGTTCTGTTTCATTCAACTACAATGCATGAATGACCTTGTCTTTGAAAAAGATGCATTATGCACTTATATGTACAAGTTTTTCCCACGCCTGCAAGACCATCAGCAAAGAAAACCTTCACACGGACTTCATTAAAATTCACAACTGATAGAACTGAGTTAATTATGTCGTTTTGATCATAATTGACTTTTTCAAACAAATTGCGTCCTTTGTGAGCTTAAATCTCAGAAATTGAGTCAGAATGATAATTACTAAACTCTTAACTAACAATTATGTCTCCGCAGTATGCTGCAAAATTCTCTTAAAGCAAGACTCTCTGCTTCATGTTCATGGAGTGCTAGAGGAATGTTTTCTGATAAATGTCATTTGACATGATTATACAGAGCCCTGGGATTCTGTGGCAACTCAAATGCACAGATGTATAAGAAGAGTTCTCACAAATAACATGGCATTTGAAAATTTGAATCTCCTTCATTGAACCTGTGCTACTGTTGATCATCAGTAAGAAATCTATGACAATTTGCTGCTTCATTGTCAGTAGCACAAATGTTTCCATTAATAGTCTTATATTTTAACATGATCTGGAACCTTTAACATGGAGTAGGAGCACACAGGCAGCCGTTCAAAGTGTCTCTTTCTGCTTCAAAAAGAGATACTGTGTACATATGCCCAATAAGTTCTTCTGCACCCATTCTCCTTATTTTTCCCTAGCTTAAAAATGTCTTAATATGAAATAATTGAAAGATTATGAAACAGTATGGTATTTCACTATAAATTAAAGGATTTGCAATGTCAATATGTACATTCTTTTTAAAAATTATGTAAACTTTGTAATTTGCGTTTTCACTTGTTGCAAAGGCACATTTTCTAATTACCTTTCTAAATATCCAACTTGCTAATTTTCAATATGCAGAACAAATTTGCAGATTGTGTGTGATTGTTTATGAAGTTTAAATTCATTAATTTTGTATGCAGCCTCATGAGAACATATCTGGCATTTAATAACATATTAATTTCATCACGATCAATAACATTTCCTTGCCTTGATGAAATTTGAATACTGGCATAGTCATTCCCTTGTAAACATGTTTATGCAAATATTTCACAGCTGAAACATTTGAACGTAACTCAACAGTAATATGAGTTTCAAAATATTTAAGATGGAAAGTGTTTGTATGGAACAATAAAAGACGTGTTTATCTTTATGTTGTGACCCCAGACAGACTTTGTGATTATTTTACCATTACCAGAACGTGTGTACAAAGGATAACTGCTTGCATTGCCTTTGGCCTTTCTTGAAAAGCTTCTGGAATTTTTTGGAATATTTTCCGTCCACCATACAGACTTAGGAGTTTAGGTGCTCACGTGAGCCATGTACAATATGATTTTTAAATTAATTGAATAGGTAAGGATCCATATCCTTGTCAGGAATTTATGTACACACTCTTTTATAAACAAAATGTGAACATGAAGCAAACATCATATCTGAAATTCAACAATATACACATTAACCTTGTCCAAATATGGTACACTTACAGTGTTTCAAAAAACTTAGTAGTTCTTTTACCTTTGAATGAATAACCTCATCTGGACTGTGCTGAATTTATTGTAAAAGCGGTGTTACTCCTGCTTGACGTTTCCCTGACGCACCTCCACCAGTGCCCATTAGGTCAGATGCAGGGTTGTCTGCTGGTGGCACCATTCACTGCTGTTTTACCCCGCATCCAATACATCTTCTGGGTTGGGAGATGTTTCCTCACCACTCCCTACAGCTGGCCTTACTTTGGAGTTAAGCCCCAAAAACTATATCTCCTCCGCAGCCACAAAAAGTAGCTAAGCCTTCTCTGCCTCATCTGCCAGGTCTTTAATGGGCTTCTATAAGTCGATACCAGTCATACCCGAAGCCCTGAGGAGCCAGATTGCTGATTTACCCATGAAGGACCTGCATCTGGCCTATACTGGGTAGATGGAAGTTGCCCACCCTGCCTCTTTGCACACTGTTGCCAACTCAAAGTACTTGAGACGCTTGTACTCATGTGCTACTGGTAGTCCCTCATCCCAGGGGATGGAAAGTTCGATGATGAGGACCTTCCTGTAGACCACATTACAACATCTGGTCTTAATGATGTTTGAGTGATTTCTGATGGAAAAACAACTTCTTGTTCAAGTCCACTCTCATCTCCCATATTCTCCCCAGGAGTCAGCACTGACTGTGACTTTCCTGCATCTGTTTTTGGTCAAGTCTCACCTTGTTTAACAAATACAATGTCTGGCAGATGGCATTCTGAAGCATTATTAGCCACCACCCTGCACCTTTCTAATAGCTCGGCCAACTTCCTCAACACCAGGTGATGCCTCCAACTATAGCACACCTGTGTCAATGCAACCTTGCATCCCAACAAGATGTGCTGGAGACCAGTGCTGCTGTTGTTGCCCAGTGGGCAGTCCTCCTCACTGCCAAACCATAGAGTGAAGTTCCTCGGAGAAGGGAGGGTGTCATATGTTGCTCTTATCAGGAACCTCAACCGTGCCTGTGGTGTCTTCCAAATATCTGCCCAACTGACAATTCTAGTAGTGTAGGCTTCACATCGTGTCCATGCTCCCTGCTGGCCCTGGGACACTTGAGCTCCATCCATGTAAACTCCTAAGCAACCATAGTCTTCCTCTGCTCCTTTGTGGCCTTACTCCATATCAGTGTAGGTTCTCCTCCACCCTGGCCTAATCGTCTGTCTTGTACTTTCCCTAAGACTTCTTTGTGTTGCAACCTACTGATGGCATGGCCGACCTTGGTCTTTGCTCTCCACTTGTGTCCTATTCCGACATTCACTTCTGCTTTCTTTATCAGATGGTCCCTGTGCTCCCTCAGTTCTAGCACCAGACGAATTCTCTCCTGCCTGTATCCAAGGCTGTCTGCCTTGAGAGGCAGCTGTAAAACATTTTTGCCAAAGAGACCTCTGTTGGAGAAGCAAAGGAGGAGGCCAAGCCACTTCCTGATGTAACAGCTCTTGTGATCCATCCTGCTGGCAACTATTGATAGTACCTCACTCATTTTAAGTGGCCACATCACACACTGGTAAAGTCTGTACTGATAACACCACACCTTGTATTTCCCGAGTGCCCAGGAAAAAGAAGCACCGCTCTCCCAGTTCCGCCTTCCTCCAGGCATCCCCGCGGGGCAGGGTTCCTGGCCATCTATCACAACAGCTTTGTGAACATTTTCAGTTAGAGTTGAATCACTTGACACAAACACTGGAGCTACTTCTGAAACATGAGCTGTATCATATTGTTGCCAAATACATATATATGTATATATTGTGGCTGGGAGTGGTACCCAGCCAGGACGCCCAGGAGGTGGCGACCGTCCTGGTGGCTTTGGGGACCACAGGGACAGAGCTTAGAAGCTCAACCCCATGGGGCCCTTGGTCACCATCAGGGGGAGCCCCAATGCCTGAGGAGCCCTGGCCCTCAGCACTTCTGCCATACCCGGAAGTGCTGGGGGGAAGAAGACCAGGGACACCTGGAGTACTTCCGGGTGTGCAGCCGGTACTCCCGCCACACTGGAGAGTGCCAGCGGAAGCTAATCGGGAGGCATCTGGAGCACGTCCGGGTGTGTATATAAGTGGCCGCCTCCCTCCATTTGATGGCTGGAGTTGGGAGGAAGAGAGACAGAGCTGAGGAGGAGAGGAGTGGAGGCGGACCTGAAGAGAGGCATTTTGGTAGAGGCCTGGACTTTGGGGGAGTTTTGGGGTTGTGTGTGTCATCTGTGTAAATAGATAATGTATAATAAACCTGTGTTGGGTGAACCATCGCTGTCCGCCTGTCTGTGTCCAGGCCATGTTCCACAATATATATATATATATATATATATATATATATATATATATATATATATATATATATAGTAAAATAAACAGACAAGAAAAAATAATAAAGGTTTGGGGAATCCGTCCCTGTATACAGTAAAGTTCTTCTTTCAGTGAATATGGTTAAGTTTGTCAATACAATACTGGACAACCAAAGAAATAACAGTCGGAATATTTATGAGGTGGGGACGGAAATTGATACAGGATGCTGGGAAGGAACTGCTGTGGTGGATGGGTAGTGGTGACGTTATCAAATGAAGTGGCTGGCATCTTTGTTTACTTTCTCCCGTGTGAACTCATGGCAGTGGGTTTTCATCTTTCCTGAAGGAACAAAGAAAGAAAAGTTAGCACCCTGCCATTGTCCCCTGACATGCGATTTTGCACTACTCGTCGGGTCTTTTAGCTGCTTCCTATGTGCTTGTGCATGACAATATATATACATTATGTATATATACAGTCCTTGAGGGCATAAGGCACCAATACTACAGATTAGTCCTGGACTATATGAGTCCTCTTGTGGTAGACTACCTGAACCCACTGCAGTGTTCCTGTTGGACAAAGATTGGAGTGGATGATACAATTATCTATCTGCTCCACAAAGTTTATTCACACCTGGACAAAGCTGACAGCACTGTGAGAATTATTATTTTTTTATTTTATTTTATTTCTCCAGCCCCATTAATACCATTCAGCCGTCCCTGTTAAGGGTACACTCAGAGATATGCAGGTGGATTGGTCTATGGTGTCTTGGGTAATGGACTATCTGTCAGGCAGACCGGAGTTTGTGACACTCAATGACTGTGTTTCTGATATGGATGTGAACAACACTGGAGCAACATAAGGAACAGTCCTGTCTCCTTTTCTCTTTACTCTGTACAAGTCAGAATATAAATAAAACACCAGATCGGGTCACTTTTAGAAATTCTCAGATGATTCAGCACGTATGGGGTATATTGATAAAGGGGATGAGACAGAGTATAGGAGTCAGGTGGATAAGTTTTTTTCTTGGTTCAAAGAGAATTGTCGGCATCTTAACATCAGCAAAACCAAGGAACTGGTTGACTTTTGCTGCACCAAAGAGCCTCTGTGTCCAGTTATTGTTCAAGGAGTACTTTGGGGTCTACATCAATAACAGGTTGTACCAGTCACAAAACACAGAGGAATTATAGAAGAAAAGGCAGAGCCGGCTCTTTTTCCTTAGGAGACTGCATTCCTTTAATGTGGAAAGTGACATCCTTCACATCTTCTATAAATCTGGCCAGAGCAATTTTCTGTGCTGTGGTGTACCGGGCTGGTAACATCACTCCAAGAGAGGCCCACCAAATCAGCAAACTAATTAAGAAGGCAAGCTAATTATAGGACTCACTCTGGACCCCATGGAAGAAGTGCCATTATGAACAATGCTGAACATCCTCTCTGTGGCACATTAACACTGAGGACTTTCAGGCAACGAATTATTCAGCAGAAAACATTAACATAACATAACATAGAAGTACATTTAGGCAAACTCAGTGTTAAAATTACAGCTTTAACATTTTAAAATATATAAGAATACAGTACCAGTCTGACTGATACAGAAAATATTAACATGGATAAATAATAAAGAGTTTTTAGCTTTTGTCTCAAAGTCAGGAACTAGAGAGTATGCAGTTTGTAGTATAAACATTTGAAACCCAGATCTGGAAAAAACAAGAAAAAATACAGAACAAAGTCAATAGGAAATAGTAATTTCTATAACTGTAGATTAAAAATACAACACAAAAATCTCTGAGAATGTATGCTTCAGTGATCAATCAAAGAATTAGTTCAAGGAGACTTTCTATACAAAACAATCATTTGTTCTAAAATACCGTGTCTTCTGGTGATACAGAAATGATGTTTATCAATAGACAACAGTAAAAAACATCTACTGTAAATACCTCTAAAATATACTTTCCTGCATCATGGGGTATCAGGTCTAAATAGATCACTTTCACTTGTCAGAGGAGGCTGGGGGGCAGACCCAGCCGGGACACCTGGAAGGACCGAGAGGCGGTTTATTCGTTCCCCGGGCCACGAGGGGGCAACTGCCCTGGATAAAGAAGGGACAGAGCCAGGACATTTCATCATAGAGCCTGGGAGACCTGCACTTCTGCCACACCTGGGCAGGTGGAAAAAGGACCTTCCAGGAACGCCTGGAGTGCTTCCGGATGCAAGGGAAGGAAGTGCTGCCGGAAGAACATCAGCAAGCACCTGGAGCACATCTGGGTGGAGATAAAAGGGGCTGCCTCCCTACAATCGGGGAGCTAGAGTCGGGAGTGGGAACAGGATGAAGCTCCCGTGAAGAAAGGAAAGGCGGCCCACAGACAGTGAAAGGCCAGAGGAAGGGTGTTGTGGTGCGGGAGCACTGTGTGTGTGTGGGACTGGTGTTTGGGGACATTAGTTTAATAAAAGCGTGTGTTTTTCTAAACTGTTGGTGTCCGTTTGGTTGTGTCTGGGCTGAACCTCTCACACACTGATGTTAGTTTTAAAGGTGGCTGTAATTGGAAACTGCTCTGACAACAACAGTGAGGAAAGCCATGAAGTTAAAAAGTGGCATTTGATAGAATGTTATCTCTAAATTTGACTGACAGGTATTGACACCGATGTATTATACCAGCATTTAAGGAAGTTAGAGAGATAATCAGCAAAGAAGAATTTGTGTTCAAAAAAGAAAAAGAAACCTGACTGGAAAAGGTTAGAGGAAAAGATGTATTCTTAATGGTAAACTGAACACATAAAACCTTTAAAATCCTTGTTAAAAAAAGAACAAAGGTTAAATTATTGATACTTGCAAGGATGAAAAAAGTGGCACCTTATGTGCAAAAACAGTTACAGGAATTTCTTGTTACTATTTTAGTGGAAAAATAATCAACTAAAGAACAATCACATGTTTAACTTGAGTAGCAGCTTGATTTAGAACAGGTTGTTACTTAACATTGTGCATTGTGTAGAGAAAATCAGGGATGTGTAAAACACAAGAAAGCACAGGTAAACATTATGGAAGATTCATTTTTGATTCCTAATTGTCAGGCTTAAATTCTGTCCAGTCATGGTTTTGATTAGATAAAAAGAACATATGACTTGTGTATACACCTTCTGTCAGAGCAGCAGTTAGCAAAAAAAAAGCTTCTCTTTGTAATATTCCTGGCCGATGGATGTTATTTTCTGCCTAAAGTTAGTTTTATTTTACAACCATTCATTTTAACACAAAACCATTATTTTGTATATTTTGCTTTATTATGTTTTCACAAACACAAACACTAAGATGAGCCAAATAAGGAGCTGCGAATAAGTAGCCATCTTCAGCCTCGTCCTTACCATTTGTTTGATCGTGTATTGTACGAGTTAGGATTTTCTTTTGTTTCTTTAACTCTTTATCTAAGCACAAACTATAACACTTTTGACATTGCAAATGTATATTACTTTATTTAAATCTTCTGGCTTTTTTATTAGAAACTAGCTGCTACATATCTAGCAAAACAATACATTCCTAACTTCCAGATGACTGTGAACTGTGTTCCCTTGGCACGCAAGCACTTTATGTTCAAGGCCGTGTGGCAGTTTGCAAAAAGAAAGCGGGTGGTAACCAGAAACTGGATTTCTAGAAGGTTTAAACCTTCAGCTTGGAGTTTTCCGCTAACATGAAAAGCAGCTACATTTGCCTATGGTTAATTAAAATTTCTGTTTTGGTTAATGTAATAGTAATTCAACAGTGTAGTGTTGCATTATGTTTAAGTAATTATTACACAAGGTTAACAACGTTTGACATTAGCTTACAGTTTGGATGTGTCTGCTTTGTTACAACCGTCAGCAAATTCAAGTATAATGTCAAAAGTATTAACGACCAACGTCATGTTTTTCCATGTGTACTTTCATTTGTATGCATTTCTCTGCCTGTACTGTACTGCACGAAATGAAGGTTTTTATTATTTTACTGTTTGTTAAATTTAAGAGGTTTTATAGTACTGCGGAGTCTTATATTTAAGGCGCAGTTGAGGTGTTCTGGTGGGTGGTGTGAAAGAAACAGCCGGACACACAACAAAGGTTTGGGGCAGCCACCCATATAGTTTCCCTAGCTGCAAAATGCTTTAAAGTAAAGTGCAATGTGTACTGGTTAGAGTCCAAAACAGAACTGTTTAAGAATGGAGGATGAGGGGCTGGATCACAGGAAGTGACGTCCTCAGGGCCGGGACAGGAAGGATTTTTCGTGTTTGGTCTGTGGAGAGAAAAGAGAGGTGCAGTGCACCCCACCACCCCCTGGCCTGGTGTGCAATTGTCATTTCCTGGTCCCTTTGGTTGACTCCCAAGCGTACGTGTGTGACAGTGGATACTGGTCCGTTTTTCTTATGTGCCAATTAATCTATCTAATGATATAATTAACAAGTGCATGTACAGTAAAACAAATTAAATTACACTCAATTCTTCTGTATTCCACCATTTTACTTTTTGTACAGGCATCTCTCGAAAAATAGCCTCATGTTGGAACAACAATAAATGCCAAGCTTGCAGAGCTCTGAGAGAAGAAAAAAGTCCCCAAGATCACAGAAGAGAACATCCTAATGCTTTTTGATGACTGGTTTCACCGTTGTTTTATATTAGTGTGCAGTGTTGTATGTTACAGTGGTATTCTTCACTTTTGTCTGATGCACCTGTTAAACAATAAATACCTTTCAGTTTCGTTCTGCTTGTGTAGGTATTTGAGGACAGTTGTGGTGACATTTTACTGTATTTATTAAGAAAATAAACATGTGAAATTCCTTTTTTCATTGATGTTTTGAGCTGTATTTTTTTAAAGGATTTCAGACATCCATTCCCGGAGAGCCAGTCCTGTTGATGTCCATTTAGAAAAATAATAGGCTGTCATTGGCTGAAGGGAGGGACCTGGTAAAAATTAGTCTGGAATTAATTGATGGATATAAACACCAGGATTTCAGGTTTACAGGAGTCAAATTTAGGAGTGCTTTAACACCTTGCATACACAAAATGACATGTGTTAATCACGTCCTTTCAACATAGTAGTTTTATGTTTTTTTATCAGAAATAATATTAAAACATACTTTAATATAAGACATGATAATTCCATACTAAAAATCATATACATATCTTATAAAATCTATAGTAATGTTATGAAGTTGTATGGTGAGTATTTTGTAAGATATACTTTTAGATTTATGTATGTTACACATACGCCATTGTAAAAGAGGCGCTATATTGCACCAGACCCGGCACAGGCTGACACAGAGGCACGTGTACAAGTAACACAAATGCTTTATTTTCTTCACGTGTGGGGCACGTCTTCCCCATTTATCCCACAGGCAAAACACAGTCCAATCCAACACAAGCACAAAACACACTCCCTTCTGGCACTACCACTCCTCCCATCAAGCTTTGTCCTCCTCCTCAGAACTCAGAAGTGCTCCAGGTGCTTGTTCTCCTGTTTCCAGTTGCACTGCCGGGCGGGGCTGAAGACTCGTCCAGCCAGGCTCAGGGACCCATGAAGCACCCAATGGCGGCCACCCCAGATCCCAAGAGGGCTGTGGAGAACTCCATTTCCCATGGAGCCCTGCGGGAAGCTGAGCACCACCGTCAGCCAGGGAGGCTGCCACCAAGTGACCCGGGGGAGGTATTGAGCAGCCCATGGTTGCTCCCCTGGAACATACGTTGAAGGGGCATCCCAGCCGTCTGCCACACCATATAGATTTAATGTGTGAGTTTTTCTAAGAATGTGGCCATAATCTTGCAAGAAATAAACCATGTCCTACAGGGAAAGCGTATGACAAATATAGAACATATACTACTTACACTATAAAATTCTTAATTGTAACATGTATTAGTTTAGCATCTGGCTGTATAAAAGGCTTACAGTATTTTTCTATATGGGAAGTTAAAGCCAGTACTAAAAAGACATGCTAAAAAGATTTTTTGAGGAGTTTTGAATCTGATACCTCAATTTAATTTGTTCCTCTCTGGATTGTTAAAACATTTGGCCAAAAAGTCAGAAATAGTAGCAGTGTTCATATTACATGTATTTTACAAGTACTGTATATGTGTGCTATGCTAATGTGTTAGTTGATGATTGATATCATGATTAATATTTAACGCTACCGTATGTTGCAATGCTGTTTTGTCAAGTTATCAGATCACATGTGATGAGCACTTAACACAAAAGGTCATTATTAACCTCTTATGTTCAACTCTAACAGCTTACCTAACTCACTATACCCCATGCTTTCATTTATTTTCACTCTTTTACTTCAACCCAGTTTATCACCAATAAAGGACTTTATAAAGCATCTTTCGTGAACTTAAGGGACCATCACCTGGCAACACTGGTAATGAATGATTGAACAGAGATATTGAATTTAAGCTTTTACTTAAAAATAATATGTATTTACATAATAACCAATAGCAGGAAAAACAACCAATACATCGAATACTACACTCTGGGTGGGATCATACAGTCTTCATTCAGTTCCAGATGGTCCAGTTCCTCAGATTATCAATTACATATCCTTCATCAAAAAGTGAAAAGAAAGATGTTCTTGCTGGAAACAGAGTTCCTTGGAAAGTATCCAGTGGCTAAGCAGATAGCAGGCACCATTTAAATGCCCATGGCTCTTTTCAAATTGTCAGAAAGCAACAATAGACCCAAACACTAAATATTTGCAACAATGCACTAACTATAGCTACACTGAAACTACACTAGTTGTAATAAAGGTCAGTCACTCTCTCCTCTTTTCTCACACAAATTAAGTACACATATCTGGCTTTTCAAAACACAGGAATGTTATTGCAGAAGGTCAAGGTTGATTTCCCATGGGAATCAAAAGCTGTACTAAGCTGCAGACAGACTGCCTGTGCAAAACATTCTAATGTCCTGCATTGCCTTTCAGCTTTCCCAGAATACAATTCACTCCTGTCCAGCTTGACAGTTCTTTCGGGTATCAACCATTTACCAGTCAGTTATTAAAGCACCCCCTTACAATTGTGAATATTTGATACAGTGTAATTTCAATATGAAAAAAATTGAACAAATTAACTGAGAGCTTAAAAAATAATTGTACTTCTCTATCTTACCCTTTATCCTACCATAATGAATAGAGCCCTACAGTTTAGAACAGCACATGCAGGGCTTAAGCAGGCTTAGTTGAGGTTTCTTTTTTTTTTTAAGGAATATCGTTAACAAACAAAAATGCATTTTACCTAATTTCAAACAATCAGTCATTTGCAAATTGTTTGAACCCCACACTTTGTGCTGTTTTAAATGTATTCATCAATGCATCACTCTAAGATAACCTTCTGTGATGAGCTCTCTATAAGAAAAATATGTGGGGTGAAAAATACAAGTTAGAAAAACTGCAGCCACATAAAATAAGTTAATGATGCAGGATCCAATGTTTACAACTACCATCATACAATACTTTTTTATACAGTAATTTTATTGGATGCTAATAAAAACCTGCAACATGTTGGACAGTGTGTACAAGATATGAACAGCACAATAAAGAGTTCATTTTTTTCATGCACTGGGAACTTTTCATATTGCATCAGTGTTATACTAAATATATACAAAAACATATTAGAAACATGAGCCACCACTGCTGAACATAACATGGTAAGATTTAATATTTATCAGTTAAGCTCAGAAGCACAGTAAATAACTTTAAAATAAAGTCCAGATTCAATGAATACACAATGCCTCTGTTACCTGGATAAAAGAGTGACTGAGTTCTTAATAAAGAAAGAATGAAAATGTAATACTTTTTTTGAACAGTGTTTCTGATGATCAAATTAGCACTGAGGTGAAGGAAATGAATTAATTTTAAGAGTAGTGAGATGCAGAATTCAAAACTGTTGCCTGTCTGTCTGCAGGGATAACAACATACTGTAGAGAGACAGACAAATGTATTGTCACACGTGCACATAGGAGACAGCTAAAGAGCTTGAGTAAACGTAATTACATGCTGAAGAAGGAAATTACAGTATTCTCTAACTCTTTCTCCCTTTCCTCTACAGACCAGCAAAAGGAAATCCTGCCTGAGCTTAAAGCCATCACTTACGGCTCCGGTTCTTATGACACCACTTTTAGCTCTGCCCATTCTGATGTCATTTTCTCTATATGCCTATGTACCCGCCACGTTCATTGTAACACTGAATTCTGTTTTGGACTCATATCTGTAAAGACATTTTTTTGTTTTTCATTTTTCTTGGTCCAAGTATACAGGGTGGCTAACACAAACCTTTTTCTGTCTTTTGCATCCTCATTTATCTCCACAGCATGCAACACTAAAATTAAGTGAGACAAAATAACAGGTATTTGAAATCTGAGGAAGGATGGCACCTAATACCATAACTGGGAGGACAAGTGAAATGAGCTCTCCTTCTAGATCTTAGCCCAAAGTCATTTGGATGCTGTAAGTGCGGATATGATATTTAGAATGAATGTTCATTAAGAAACTAACTTAGTGCTTGGAGCAGTTTGAAGAGTGTTAGATTTAGAAAAACAAATGGCACAGAGATGAGGATCAAAAGTTCAGCAGAACACATTGATAAAAAAGATGAGAACAGCCCATTCCACCCAGTCCTGTTGTCCCATTTTTAGTTCTATTCACCTAATTTCTCAAAAATAACGTCAAGTTGAATTTTTGAATTCCCTAAAGTTTTGCTGTCTGCCACACTACTTAGTGACTTATTCTGTGCGGCCATTGATTCTGTGTGGTTAAACAAATAACTTTCTGCAAAACTTGCTCTTAAGTTTCCATCTGTGTTTCCATGTTCTTGTTGAAGAACTCATTTTAACAGGTGGACTCTACTGTACTTATTCCCTGCATATTTTTAAACTCTTTTATCATATAACTTCTTAATCTGTATTTGTGTTGTGTTGAGGTTGAAGTTTGTCAATCTTTCCTTCAAGCTCATACTTTGTTGTCCCAGAATCAGTTTTGTCTCTCTTTTATGAATTTGCTCTAGCTCTGGTATGTATTTTTTGTAATATGGAGGCCAAACCTGTACACTGTACTGCAGATGAGGGCTCCTAAATGTGTTATATAGCTTAAGTATAACATCCCCTGACTTGTACTCCACACATTAGGCTATGTAACCTATTACACTACTGGCCTTAATTATTATTATCCTTTATGTACATCTCCAGTGGCATCAGAGTAATAACAATAAGTACAGTATATGGCTAAATTCAATTCTTAACTACAAGGTACTGCAGAGATACGTTGGACATTTCTTATAATTAATATTACTTCAAAGACAGTGTATGAGTCAAATAAGACAAAAGCAAAGATTGGAGAAAAAAAATGCAAAATCATGGGCCATACAAATAACAGCTCCTCTCATCAAAATCTGGCAGTTGTGATCTCTGAATAACTGATTCTGTTAATACTGAGGACCTAATATTTCAGTTGTATAATGACAAGATCTGAAAATATGAAATATACAAAGAGGCAAGATTGTTAAAAGCTTTAAACTAGAAGAAAGCTATTTTGGAATCAATGCAGTACAGAAGACACACACTCTCGGAGTTTACAGCTAGTCAGCACTCATTCTGCAGCATTCTAAACTTTCTGGAGCTTAAAAATTGAATGAGATAATAATCTGCACAATAAAGCATTACAATAATCAATATGAAAGTGTGAAAAAGTTTTTCTGCATTCAAAAGTTAATGTACACTGTAAAAAATCCAGTAAAAATAATTGCATTAACACTAGATTTACCAGAGACTATGAAAAAACTCGTAAACCCGACCCACCTTAAATCCACTTGCATCTCTCCATCAACGTCTTTTGTCTTGTAAATGTGTCAATAAGCCCGCTATACCATCCCCCCCAACGCCGCAGAATGGGCAAGAAGTTCTCCCAGTTCCTGCCTTGATTATCTGGGAGTGAGCTAACTAGAGTTGTAAGGGGAAATAATTTGATGTGTGTTCTGTGTCTACAACAATGTATGTAAACAAATCGTTAAAATACAAAACGTTTTTCATGTTTTAGTAATAAACTAGCAAAATACCCGTGCTTCGCAGCAGCGAAGTACTGCCTTAAAATTTTTATTAAGAAGAAAAGTAAACATTTTTAAACTGAGGGAAAATATACAAATAATTATTTGTTAAGGATCTCTTTGTATACCACGTTGTCAGTTCGGCCCTCCGGTTGTAATATGACAAAGCTGTGCGCTGAGCTTACTCTTGAGCATGCAACGTACAGTTGGCCATGTGAAAAGCAATCTTGCCTCAAATCAATGCCAACCTTTTGCGAAGCAGAGCCTTACTGGAAATTGGAGGCATTTGAATTGAAATGGGAGATCAGAGGGTATCTCTGACCCTCAAGAAGGTCAGGAGGCTTATGTAAAGGAGTGAGAGAGACTTTACCACCGTTACAGCACAAACCAGGAGACTCGCATTTCCACCTATGAGCTTGACAATACTCACAGTGAACATCCATGGATTCAATGTGTACTGTTTTGTCAGGTTCATAATGTATGTTTGGGTCGTACACAAATCCACAATCGGCTTTTTTGAGCCAAACCTGTTGTTTTCGAATGAGGCGCTTTTCATTATTGGGATCGTACCTAGAAACAGAAGCTCTATTAACTTGTGGATTTGCCTGCAAGTATTTAGCGACAGCATCTCTATGAACTTGTGGATTTGCCTGCAAGTATTTAGCAGCAGCGTCTCTATTAACTTGTGGATTTGCCTGCGAATATTTAGCGACAGCATCTCTATGAACTTGTGGATTTTTCTGCGAGTATTTGGCGGCAGCGTCACGAAGTTGTTTCCGTCTAGCTGCATCAGAAAATGTACAACGACATCTGACATGCCTTCTTTTTACTGTTTTCTCACAGCTTGGATTGCTGCTGACATAATCAGTTTGAGTTGTGTTGAAGTGACATTTGGCATCTGTCAAGCATTGTAAGCATACAACCAGTTTCATCGATAACTTCGCATCCACCTTTTGAGAGTTGAAACATTCATAAACATCAAAGTGTCCACTACTCAAATCGTCACCTATGAATCTAAGATGTTTAAGAGGCAATGGCGTTTCTCCAAAGGTGTAAAATATTTGGCCATTTCGGTACACTTGAAAGCGACAACTGAACAATTCAGCGGTAGCCATCAACTCACATGCAGAACCATAGGTGAAGGGCTTAAGCATTTCACTCTTATAGTGCTCGTGTGTAGTATAATTATCTGCTGTACCGTCATCAGTCCACACCTTGAACCTGTCCCAGTCATTCAATACATAAGACACAATGTTTCTCCAGATATCAAGAGTGAGCCTGATATGGCCGTGCAATATGTAACATAGAGAATGGAAAAGGCAGGCGCCATCTCCGGGCATGGAAACCACTCGGTAAGTGACAGTTCTTTGATCGATGGTGATCACCTCGATAGATGTTAATGGGTGTACGGTTGGAACGATAAAGGAAATGGGTACCTGAACAATGTAAACCAGTGTTTCCCAAACTTGGTCCTGGTGAACCCCTGTGGCTGCAGGTTTTTGTTCCAATCAGCTTCTGTTTTTAATTGAACTCCTGGGATAATTAAGTGAACTGATATTTCCCAAGTTCTGTGTTTAGGGAACAATATAGAAATTAGAAAACTAAGTTTGCTAAAAAAAAATAATAAAATGTACCAAGCAGTTATATAGGAATAATGTATTTTTTTTTCTTTTTAACAGTATTTTCATCTTGATTTTCATTCTACTTTTCTAGGTCTTCTAATTGTTTAATTAATCTATTATTTACTCATTAGTGGGTTGGTTGCTAAAGTACTTGCAGCCTTTGATTATTCAGTGTTGTTTGCCAGCGTGTCTGCGCTGCTCGTTTTAAATTGTCATTATTAAGATACAACAAAGGGGAAAAAACTGCACAGAGAAAGGGCAAAGTATAATGAAATCAACAAAAGAGAGTTAAATATTTAAATCTATATAAGGCAGGCAGCTAACTATGTGGGAGGCGTGAGGATGGGGGAATGCAATATAGGCAGGCAGCCAACTACGTGGGAGGCGTGGGGATGGGGGAATGCAATATAGGCAGGCAGCCAACTACGTGGGAGGCGTGGGGATGGGGGACGCAACGCCGCCTCACACGGCAACCAAGCTGCAGGCTATGGACGTATATATATATATATACGTAAGTAGGATTCAGTTATGACCGTTACGCGTAGAATTTCGAAATGAAACCTGCTTAAGTTTTGTAAGTAACCTGTAAGGAATGAGCCTGCCAAATTTCAGCCTTCTACCTACACGGGAAGTTGGAGAATTAGTGATGAGTGAGTCAGTGAGGGCTTTGCCTTTTATTAGTATAGATAACAAAATGTGAACATGAACTGTATAATTTGTGAAGGCTGATGGCCAAATATCAAATAAATACTTTCACAAAAGGTACAAACACAATACAACAGCTTCCATGGTGCAGCGGTAAGAACGGCTGAGTTATAATCCAGAGGTGGTCAGTTTGAAACTACCTCACCCACAAATTTACCATTTTGAGTAGTGAGCTGCTCTTATTGTTAATATTATACAATAAAAACATACATTTGATTTGTGTCTGTAACAGCCGATATAAATTTATAGTACTTGTAAAAGTTAGCGTTTTTTTTTTTTTTTTTACTTTTATTCTCTCAGTTACGATCACGATACAAGCTATGGTTATGGAAGCTGATTTATGTTGAGTTACTTTTGATATACTGGCAAAAACTGTAGCACACCCTACATCAGAAAAGCAACCTTTCCTTCTCCATCAAACAGAACGAATTCACGAATTCATGCATTTTGTACACCCAAATACTAAAATTGCTGTTGACATTTTTATATTTTAGAATACTTAAGTGCAGCTGATAGCCTCTGGATAATAATTGTGTGTTATAAATCAAAAATTGTATCACTGAACCATTTAGCTTAAGTTGTTTTGATCTGAGGTAACTGTAAGGTGTAAATTTAAAACATAATGAAACAATTTAATTTAATATTAATGACAATATAATTATAATTGTTGACTGTGTGGGTTCTCCGAAGACATACGCTGGTCTATGCTTGACAATTTTTTGACGGTTAGCTCAGCTACTAGTCATTTATTTAACCATTAAATTAAACCCACACTTTTTACAGTGTATGTAAACAGAAACAAATAACTTTACTTGTTATTAATATGAGCCTCAGATACTGGAAAAGAACCCATAGCAATTTATAGTTCTAAAATTAAGTGATACGCTATGAATAGCAAGCAAGTATTTTCAGCTTCAATAGAACTACTAATTAATCTGGATTTTAAAAAATGAATATATTACTTATCCATTTTGTTATCTCCTCAAACATACTCTAATTAAAAAGAAAAAAATATACTAGACATGCAGTATATATTGAGATATGGGAGATAAATATTTATTTGTGTATGATCATCTTAAAAAAATTGAATGAAATTATGTCCAAAACAGTGAGTTTGCTAAGAGTTGTGTATATATTGTCAAGCTTGGGTCACAGATATTTGTGAGAGACAGGATGGCAAGACCTGGTTTCCAAGGAAAAATAACTTTATTGTTGAACAGGCAGGAATAGGTCTTAGGCTTTATTCAAAATAGGAGCTTTTACTTCATCCTGCTTTGGCTCCCATCTTCACATTAACAGAACACAAAGCCTTCTCCCTCGAGCTAGTTCAGTGGTTGAGAAACACTAGCTGGGGCACATGCAGTCTAGACAAGAGATGAAAGGAGAGACCCAAAAGGGCAGGTGAGAACTCAGAACATTCTAAACATTGTGCGACAAGCACGTTATGTGGTAAGCATGCAACTAGGGATGGGAATTGATAAGATTTTCACGATTCCGATTCCATTTTTGATTCTGTTTAACAATTCGATTCTTTATCGATTCTTCTATTGATTCTTATTTTTAAAAAAGGAGAACACACAGGTCAATTAGCTTAGAACTTTGTTTTATATCTTATCTTTGAACAAGATAGAAATTTAGGAGTAGCATGACCTTACAAACCCAACAGTGAGATCTTAAGAGATCCACAGCCTACGGCTCCTCGATGGGGTGCCACGGGGTCCCCAGAAAAAAATTTGTAAATGTAAAATAATAATAAAATAAATATTCTTCTGTAGCAATAACAAAGTATAACATAAATTATTCTGTGGCAATTACACAAGAATGTCCAGTAACATTTACACTCTCCTTTTTAAAAGTATATATGAGCTGAGCACTCAAAAATAAAACTACATCAGCCAGCAACAAATACAATCAACTCAAGTCCAATGGAACTGTGCACTGTGCAATTCTGCAGCCATCAACTATTTTGACAGCTACATCCATGTTGGCCGCATTATCAACAGTGGCTGCCACAACCTTGTCTTTGATACCATACTCCTCCAAGATCTCATCAATCTCCTCTGCTACAGCTGTCCCTGTCTGTGCCTGGTACACTGGTTTGGTTTTGAGGACTTTTTCTTGAGCCTGGCCATTCCTGACATAATGCAGCATTACTGTGAGGTAATGATCTTGACTAGAACTTGTCCATCCATCTGCAGTGATGGCTGCCTTCAACACATGTTTCAGCTCAGAAATCAGATTTGCCTTTTCAACCGCATACCAAACAGGGATCAAGTGGTTGGTTAAACTGTCTCTGTTTGGGGCTTTGTACTTAGGGTTCAGAGTCTTTGTCATTTCTCTAAAAGATATATAAATGGAAACGGATGAAACATCTGGTAAGAGGAGAACATGCAACTTTGACATTCCCTGACTTAGCCTACAATTAAACACATTCACTTACCGAAAATCGGGGGCATCTACAAATGGGTGCAAGCCTTTTACCACAAACTTAGTCACTGCTTGGTGACATTCGTCTATCCTGGCCTGTGTCATTTTACTTTTCCCCGCCTCTGTGAAAGGAGAAGCTACCAGTAGACTGCAGCAAGAACTGCCAGCATCTGAGACAGCCAGACTCTGTCTGTCTCTCTCGTCATGGTCATCTAAATGAAATGCACAGTAATAGCAGGTTTTGCAATAAGGCAAATCACGCTAACATAATATGCAATGTTAGTTGATTAATTACCTGCCGTATTAACGGGAGAGGACGTGCAAACGTTACCGCTGCTGCTGGGTTGAGATTCACTAGTCCGGAGCGGATCAAAAACACGACATTCATTTACGGTTATCGCGTGTTTTGTGAGCAAATGCTTTTGCATATTCGTAGTGTTTCCTCCCTTTGATGAAATATCTACTTTGCAAGTATTGCAAGTTGCCCTGTTCTCATCCTTTCACGTAAAGTATAACCAAACCTTTGAGAGTTTGTGCCGCTTAGGAGCCATGTTTCCTGCTGGGTAAATGACTCTACGCAACGTGGTGATGTCATTCGAGGCGACTGGAATCGATAGGGGAATCGTTTGCAAAAATGGCAAACAATTCCAAGGAATTGAAACAGTGGGAACCGGTTCTCAACAAGAACCGGTTTTCGATTCCCATCCCTACATTCAACTGAGCTGTAGAAGGCAAGTTAAGAGTGTGCTTCCTTCCCAATGAAACAGTGTCTAAGAGAGAATTTCCAAAGAGCAGTTGTGCTTGTTTGCTATTGCTTTACTGTATAACAGAGTGTCAGTGTACAGCTGCCAGCGGTAGCCCATGAGAAATGTGCGGCAGACCATCTACTAAGCTGCTGCCATCAGAGACAGAGAATAGGCAGCAACATCGGTCACAATATTTTTCAGATAGAAGGGACAAATATTAAGCTCTGTGGGGCTCCTATTGTTATTACTATGGTGCTATAAACAAAATGCTCTAAAAATGAACTAAATATGTCTTATCAGTAGGAAATAAAGAATGTCATTTTAAGGCAGATCGTTTTATCCATCACACATGATTTGAAATTTGAATTTTTTAAATTAGTTTCAAGAAAGCCTGTTTGAGACTTGCAGGTGCTGTTCCAAAGTGCAAGGATACATTTTTTGATGATTGTCAGCAAGAAGCATATTAAGACCATATTAGACATGAACAGCTTAAATGGAGAATACGGAACTGAACAGTACAGTATAGTAATTTCATGAACAGTCAAAAGAATTTTAACTTCTGCAACTTGCTGGTAAATAACAGTTTCCATCCTTTAAAATCATAATTGAGAAAACAAACTGATTCTGAATTTAGTTTAGTTATGTTTTGGAAAATAAACCTTAGAAAAGGTTCACAGTTGTAAATTACATTCATCCATTTTGAAAATTCTTTTGAACCAATTTAACTGTTGTGCAAGTCAAAAGACTTTCCCATCAGCATTGGTTGCAAGGTCAATATTATAAACAAAATAAAGAAAGTAGATGATTAACAACAATCAGGTATATGACCGTTTTCATGTGTAGCACAATGTCATGTTGTTATCCAAAAATGTTCTCTAA
The DNA here is from genome assembly GCF_900747795.2 of Erpetoichthys calabaricus. Classification (NCBI taxonomy): domain Eukaryota; kingdom Metazoa; phylum Chordata; class Cladistia; order Polypteriformes; family Polypteridae; genus Erpetoichthys; species Erpetoichthys calabaricus. The sequence continues at coordinate 249,292,594 of NC_041394.2, forward strand.
ATCTATTTAAAACAACACAAGAACCAGTCCCGAGTCAGTCTGATAGATGGAACTGAAAATAAAAGAAAAGGTTATTCTCACACTGTAAAACAGAGAAGAAGTCTAGAGTGACAATGTTTTGAGTACATAGCAGTCATTAGGTGTTTGTAATAAAGAGCCAAAAATGCAGGTTTGATGGTAAAAGGAAGGCAGTTAGTTAAGAGGAAGAAAACAGTGACACAGAATACAGACTACAAAGTGTTTTGATGCAAGACATGGAGTGTTGCAGCAAGTAAAATCTGGAGGAATTTGTGAAGGGCTACATCAGTGTGCATCTGCAAAAGAAATAAAAGAAATATGAGGTTAGGGATCCAATGGTTCAACTGTGCATTGCAAGTTTCCAAGATGAGCATATTGTCATGATAATTAATATTTTGGCTTGTTTGTTTTTCTTATTGTCTTTGGTTGTTTTGTTATCATTATTAATTTTTTATTGTTTTGTCTGGAGACATCACTGTATTTGCATTTTAGGAATTGTATTGTTTACTATTGCCAGGAAAAGATGTCAACTATGTGATCTGCATCAGTCACATCTGGTGTCATGGTGTAGAATGTATTTAGCTTGGTTCTGCATTCTATCCCACACCCTAAGCTTCACCACAAAAGTTTCAAAAAGAAGTCTAACACTCACCTTTCCCTTAATGTCAATCAGTGCAGTGGTTGAAGTGGAAAAAAATAAGATGCAACAGATGGCTGTTTCTTCTTTGTAAGCCATGTGGATATGGATGGATACATATTACATTTGCAGTTTTGGAGGCATAAAAGATGCATGGCGCTAAGGCATGTATGGGGGTGGGGATTTGGGGGTTATGACTAATGATACAATTCCCAGAACATACTAGACAATCAACCAATGTGTCATTATAGTACTAAGAGGTTGTGAAAAGTGGTGGTACTGCATGTTGTAAGTGTAAGCTTACTACTAACACTGCTGGGCATTCCAAACAGGAAAACGGACACGCAGTTAGGAATTAAATTAGGGTAAATATCAATATGCAGTTGAAAAACTTTAGTGATATGGGTCTTTGGATTTCAATTTTCATTTTGCATTTTGGATTTATTTGTTAGGTTTTCTGAATCCCGGCTCAGCCTACCGATTTTCACCAATTCCTGCCTGCCTCTTTATGCATATTCACCTGCAAATGTTCATTTTTGACCAAAATTCTTGCTTCTGCCACAGATCCCAATATATACAGCATGTTATAATCAAATTTGTTCAAATATTAAAGTTAATTTCAACATGCTATAATGTTGGTTATCATTTTATGGCTATTTAAATGACTCGTTCTGATGAAAGAAAGGAGTTTCAGAATTATTATCTGTTCCCCTTTTATAAGCTGAAATGGCAGCTGCCAGCTTTAATGTTGTCTGCCCATGTCCACTACTCACAACTTAGTAGTCTGTACCTCATTCCCGTTTGGCTGTATAGCTGCTCCATGTACCTAAGTCCCAGCTGTTGGAGCCAAAACAGGTCAACTGGTGCTACACATAAATGATCAACTGAAGCAGTGTGGTAATCCACCAGGCATTAACTGGAGAAAGAAAAATAACCTTTAAGTACAGTGTAAGATTTTATGAAAAATAATTAAAGTAACGGCACTTAACCTTTTATACATTTGAAATGCGAGGAAGCACATCCACTAGTGTTTTAGTGTTGTTTCGGCTGGGAGACGTAAGTGTCTGGGCACCCAGAAAAGTTTACAAGGCCCACATAGCTTTACATGTTGCCTGGACTAAGCTCTGTTGTCTCTGTGGCTGCCCATTTCTGAGGAAAAGGAGCTACAGAAAATTAGTTTAATGCTGGTATTATTTTCTTTAAAAAGGGATCCATTTTAAAAGTAAGATAAAAACTTACTGTCGTGTTGTAAGATGCTGGTTTGCTCACACTTGATACTCCCTGAGTTCACATGTGTGCTTGGAAGCCTGTGTGGTGTAATTAATGAACTTGTAAATAAATCATACCATTGTGTTTGAACCCAACATATTTTTCTGTTTGACTCTGTGTCTTTCACTTCTCCTAGTCATCTTGTTTGATCCCAGACTAAATGGACACCCAGTGTGTAGTTTGGTGCCCACATTCCCACTACACGGGGTGTCACAAGTTACTGCCGTTTACCTTGTTTTTAGTTGTAGCTGCCTTGTCGCTGTTCATTTGTGCTGTCTGTAAGTTCTAAATCAGTGGCAGTTGTACACAAGACAGTGTGGCAAACATTTCAACAAAACAGTTCCCAAACAGCATCATGAAAGAAACACAGGCAGGCCCTATTTTTTAGGAAAGCATGCTCAATCCTGAGCTCCCAGTACCTAGCACTTACACACTAAACAAAATAATCTTTTTTTTCTTAGTTAAAATTCACAGTTCTGGCAAAACACTGAGTGCTTGATATAAAATAGTGCTTGTAACATCACAGCACATTTGTATATATACTAGGGAACGACATCCCCAAATGAAAAGCATCTCTGTCATCAGCAATAATGATGACATCACGTGGATCAAACCAAATAAAATGCACATAGAAAGAAAGACTTATACACAACTGATATATGAAATATTTTAATTCGATTACAAAAATTACAACATGATTTGTGATTAGATAAAAGTAGACACACCTTCAAAGTAAACTTGTTGCTTTCAATAGAAATATTAAAAAACATTGCTATTTATTCAGCCCACGTGTTCTTTTAGTGTAAAAATTTTATTTTGTGAATGTCACCATTCTTAAAACAAGTTTAAGTTTTTTACAAGAAATAACCTAGCTGCAATATTCGGTAGTAGACAAAAGAAAATCATAAATTCAGATTGAACGTCAGTTCTTCACTAATCCAGATATATCACCTGGTAAATGTAATGATATGAAAAATTTTCACTTGAATGGACACAACTGAAATATACTGTCATTGTCCATATAATTCATAGAAGCCTATTTTGTGCAGTGGTAAAGCTGACCCAGGGGATTATTCTCCCAACATTCTTAAGAAAAAAATGACCCATGACAAATATATATTGCATTAAATAAAGAACAGGGATCAATAAAAGAAAAATCAATAGTAATAACATAAGAATACCGGAAAGAATCAATATAAGGGAATTGGCTTTAATTGAAAACAGTAGAAATCACAGAAATCTGTTATTCACTATGAATAAGAAGTAAACAAATATACATTTATTATTTAGCAATGCTAATGACTGAAGTTTGAGGAATCTATTTTCAGATTACTTTTTATTCATTTATTTTTTGGGAAGTAATCAGTACTTGCCTTATAAACATAAATGCTGAGAGGAAGGTGAAAACTTTTGAAGACAGAACTGTAAAACTCTGTTAGACACTAATGCTGGAATTGTATTCAGTTTTTATTTTCAAAGCCTAAAACTGTGAATTGCTTGGTGCTCTCTAACATTTGCTTGTGGCAGCAGATATGTAAAACAATAGATTTGCTTTACAAAGAAATAAAATGGGAATTACAATGTGAACAATGCTAGGTGGAATGCTACTTCTGTACTTTCAGCTAGAAATGAAAGTAGCTTGTGACTTCCATGCTAAAAATGTATTGACAATTGGCATTCAAGAAGCTGCTTTGCTTGGATGTCTGGACTGGATTTGATCTGAATCACTATTATAAAAAACTTAATGGATTTCTGTTCTCTCTGTATCTCTGTGGTATTCTTCACTTATCAAAACCATGACACTATCATTTGGCTTCTGCTCAACACACTGCGATCAGCTAAGAGGATAACTTTAATAGAACATTTATTATGGACTAAGATGGATGCCTAAATGACCAGCAGCCAAGCAAAGAAAATGCTCCCCAACAGAGCAAATCAAGACTATCTTTGTTAACAGCAGGTTCCTCAATTTCCTGAACATATTTCTTCAATGCCTTAGTAAAGCCACCCAAAGAGACAAATTTAGTGTGTAAAGGATCTTTCCTTTGTGCTGTTCTGAATAAAAGTCAAGTAATATAATGTAAACAGTTGTTACTTGCCCTCTTTATTTTCCTTAAATAAAGCATTCCACCTTATCAAGTTAACCAAGATTAAAATTATTTAAAATCTGCATGTGGGTGATTTGCCTTTTTAAATCAGTACAATGGGTAGTGCATTCCTTTTCTTTCCTGTGATGATTTTTAATAGCTTAACGCATGGGGTCTTACCCATGGATGGCAATTTTATGTAGTAAGAAGAGGGGGAATGGGTTAGCTTAATTATAATGTTTTGAAGAAACCAACTTAGAACAGTGGTAATTTTGTAATTGCTTCTTATTGATTATTTAATAAATAGTGATACTCCTGAAATTGATTGTGGCATGACTTCTGGAAGTCTACTCCAAAAAACTCAGCAGGTATAAAATGCTTGACAGACAATGAATGCTTGTAAGTCTTTTTCTCAATTAATGTACTATTTATTTTGTATTAAAGCTTTAAAACCTGTAAAATTTTTAATTTCCACAGACAGTGTTTTAAAAAATGCATTTAACAAGTATCCTCCCATTTATGTCTATCTATATAAAATATCTTCAATCTAGCAATTCATCTTCTTTCTAAAACTCTACAGCTTTGGGATTGTACTGAAAAAATCCAGATATCATTATCTAACTTTCAATCAGCAGTTTACACAGTGGGGTAACTTTCTTTATCTTAATAGTGTGATAACGACAGGCAAAACAGTAACACTGGCAGATAAGGCTAGATTCATATCATTCCCTGTCAGCTGTCCAAGGCACAATGTTCTGCTCCATTCCTGGCCATCGATCAAATCAATACCACCTCACAGAAAAGTGAAGCTGTTGTTGAAGATGACGAAATGCTTGTTAATGAAAAGTAAAAAATAAATAAAGAAAGAAAGAAAGAAAGGAACAGCAAAGGGGGTTGCCTGTCATATAAATAGTCCAATTTCTGATTACATTAAACATGTGTTATTCTTAGTTTAATACAGATTGTTTAATTCACATTTTGTATGCTAACTGTGACCTTGATTTTTTTCTTGGCCATTACGTTATGCAAATATATCCACGCAAAACAGTTTAAGGAATACTATTAACCTTTAAAGATAAGATTGTTAGGTACTTTATTTGCAAGTACTTTAACTATGGTATTATAATCTAATAATAATGTAAATCGAAATGTTATTAGTATAGTGTTTTAATGCTGTAAACTGCACATATTATATATTTATACAATATATACAAGTTCACTGTGCATTTTTAACATACAATGTAACAAGAAACAACAAATTACGTAATACTTGAAGCATTGCACTACTAAGACACCTGTTATAATTTACTTCCCTGACTGGTCACCAACTTTATTATTTTCCTGTTCCAGTATCATCCAGTCTGGGTAAAAAATGCTGGGCTTATGTGTTAGTAGTCACACTGGTGTTGCTGAGTTACTTTAACACAAATAAATAATTAAGGCCAGCATGGTGGTATAGCAAATAAATTTGCCAACTGAAGATGCTCAAACCCATGATTTTTAGGGTGGATGCCTAACTTGAGGCATTAAGCAATTAATAAATAGTGAACAAACCCAAACTTATGACATATTGCTACTCTTGTCCATCCATCCATTTTCAATCTGCTTTGGTCCAGTATAAGATTTACATGGAGCCAGAACAAATTCTCTCTGTAATTTTCACGCAGCCCTGCTGGAGATTCCAATACAATGCAGCTAATTCTCAGACATATTCCTAAATCCAATCAATCTGGGTCTGTATAGAGCAAGCAATCAATCTTACAACATGCTGTTTGAGTATAAAAAGAATCGAGTGAACATGGGGATAAACTGAAACCACCACACAGATGGCACCAGAGCCAGGAATGAAACACAAATAACAAATGTACACAATGAGAAAAGTCCATCCATCCATCCATCCATTTTCCAACCCGCTGAATCCGAACACAGGGTCACGGGGGTCTGCTGGAGCCAATCCCAGCCAACACAGGGCACAAGGCAGGGAACCAATCCTGGGCAGGGTGCCAACCCACTGCAGGACACACACAAACACACCCACACACCAAGCACACACTAGGGCCAATTTAGAATCGCCAATCCACCTAACCTGCATGTCTTTGGACTGTGGGAGGAAACCGGAGCGCCCGGAGGAAACCCACGCAGACACGGGGAGAACATGCAAACTCCACACAGGGAGGACCCGGGAAGCGAACCCAGGTCCCCAGATCTCCCAACTGCGAGGCAGCAGCGCTACCCACTGCGCCACCGTGCCGCCCATGAGAAAAGTCCAATGTCCAAAATAAAAATTTACACTTGCATGGAAAAGTATGTGTAATTGTTCCAATTCTATTGTTTTACATATGGGGGCATAACTAACAAATCATCTAATTCTCACAAGATGGCAAAGTTTAGTAAATCTAACTTTGTATGGCAAGTGGGGGCAGAGTAGTGGCTCTGAGGCTAGGGATCTGTGCCAGCAATTAGAATGTTGCCGGTTCAAATTCTGTAAACACCAGAAGTGACTTTACTCCGTTGGGCCTTTGAGCAAGCCCCTTAACCTGCAATTGCTTTGTCCCAGGTATGACATTAATTTGCATCCAGCCCTGAAAGCAGGTCCTCCAACTCACAGGGAAAACTTGGGGTTTGGTGGCAGGATTGGCACTCCAGCCAACGTAAAAAACTTCATAATGTTTTAGTGTGGTACTGAGGTGTCACCTGCTGCACTCGGGTCCCAATCCAGGTGGTTTGTCGTGTGGTAGATGTGGCAACGCACTATCAGCACACGCTGTCAACCTCATCTCTATGACAGGTGACAAACAACACATAACAGATTTTACATCATTTTTAACTTCAAGCAGTAAGGAAGTATGCAGAAACCATGTATGAAAAACTACGCACACCAACTGATTCAGTAGTTTGTAGAACCACCTTTATCAATAATAACTTTTAATTGTTTTCTATAGTAGGTTAATTCATCTCTTTCATTATATTGGAGGAGTTTTTGCTTACTGTTTCTTATAAGGTAATTGATATCACTGAACACCAAAGATTTTGCTTCCTGAAGACTTTTGGGGCTATCTTGGTGATTTTGTCATTCTGATCAGAAAAATAAGTTTGACCACATTTCCTATCACGTACCATTTTATTGCAATCTCCTATTTTTCTCATATATTGTATACAGTACAACAACTACAAAGTAGTGTCACTACTACTAGGTATGTTAGCTAGTTTCAGGCCAGTTAATGGAAATCTTCCTTCCCCACCTTAAATGTCATTTCTCTGCTTTTCATGTAGAAACATTTACTCTTCAGCCAGAAACTAACTGTTTTGTTTTAATAACCACGTTAGATAAATGACCCAGAACAGTAAAAAAAAAAAAAAAAAAACTTTCTGTAGTATACTTTTTGTACATATGATAAATTAATCATATTATTATTCAGATATAACAAAGTTCTTTTTTAAGCTTATCTCATATTTGCAGGTGTATTTTAATAATTGTAATGCCTCTCAGAATGTATAATAGTAAATGAAGAATATAATGCCTGCACATAACATTACAAATACAATAGCCAGAACTGTGGATGCATTTAAAACAATGTGGGCAATACAGCCAAGATATTTAAAATGAAATACCAATTCTGGAGTTACTCATTCCTTGGAGAAACAAAATTAAAGCAAGAATGGCATGCTGATATAGTAAGCTATTAGAGACTGCTTCAGATGCAGGTGTTTCATCTGTCATTCCTGACAGGTGCCACAAGGTCACTTCCTTCTCCATATCCTCTCATATGCTCAGATGCTGTCAAGACAATAAGAGAGCAAGCTCTTTGCAAACTTGATTGGACATTTCACTGACTTTCTGTGTTTTTTGAACTGTGAACCAGTCCATCTTTGCAAAATGCAGTAGCTGATAAATTCTAAAGTTTCATACTGACTCTCAGTCATTCAGCTGAGCTAAATTTTGCTTTGTTTTTATAGTGAGATTGCTGCAATGTAGCCAGTAAGGTCTGAAGAGAAGAAAAGACAATTCAAGAACATTAAACAATTCGCAATAGGTAATTACTAAACTTAAAATTGTATTTATTAAAGTGTATACTGACTAACAGTGCACAAAACTTTTGCCATATATAGATAGTAACTTTTGAGTATCATAAATGTAACACAATTTATCAATCTTTATTGGATTTGAGAGCAAATGGTATTACCTGCAGAAAAATCCTTCCCATCACATAAAATTGTACAAACTCATGAGACACAGTTATTGGACTGTGATTCAAATCCACTGAATCATTAGCTCTAACCACTGAACCACTATCTTAAACATCTGTTGCCACATATTTGTCCATCTTGAGGTGATTCAGTGACTATAGAGTGTTTTTTAAATCTGTGCCACATAATAAAAAATGTCATTTAGTCTAGTGGATCATGTTGTTTTAGAAGTGAACAGAGTAAAATGATTAAGCACTACACACATTCATGGTGAGAAACAACATAAGTAGTAATTATTAGAAATTCTTTCAAAAACATACGTTTTTTGACAGAGCGTTATTATCATCATAAGTCAGTTTAGTTGAAGGTAAATAATGTGCCATTAGAGATTGCACACACCATAATACTCATCTAGGGATGGAAACTTAAGTGTGAAGGCCTTATGGTAGAGCGAATATGGGCTTGCATTGCTCACGTGACACAGCAAAGAAGGGCAGGAGTACATACCCAAACCAGCTAGTTCCAAATGAGTTACATACAGGGCTGTAAATAAAAATGTAAAAATCTAAGCCTAAAAAACACAATAAACTCTTTTTTATTTTGCTTATAATGACATTGTACTGCTCTTTTCAGTTTTATTTTGTTTGTGTTATTTTCCAGTTGCTGTGAAGACTTTTCTTCCAGCAACAATATGCCATTTTTGACACATGATCTCTTTGCACAAACAGGTGTGGCATCAATTACAGGCAGATATTTAAGGGCAGTAGTGAAAATCATCTGCTGTCTGCTTGAAATAGGTAAAGGATATTAGATAGCTAAGATCTCTGCTTTGTTTCTTCTTGCAAATTGTGTTTTGAATACCGGTTTACATGACTTCCTGGTTTTGTCTTGGCCTTCAGTAGTTTTATTTCTTGGTGCTCAAATCTTTTGTCCTTTTTTCATATTCACAGTTTATTTTAACTGTGTTCCCACATATCCTTTTATAGGGGGAAATGGTTAGTGTAATATAACACACTGATGTGATCATCTTGGATACCAGGAGACAGGTGATTGTCATGGAATGCTCACAGAATCCCCTTTATAGTAGTAGGCTAACCATGGGTGATACATCCTTGTTCATTCATGTTGATAACATTATTATTATTATTTCATCATTATTATTTGTCCTGGCTCTCTACTTGGCTGGAATAGTGCCGCTTGTGGCTGAATACTCCAATACGAGAGTAACAGACCCTGCCGCAAAAGTTGCAAATTGTGCAGTCTCTGGTTTGTTGGGGTTCTTATGTTCCTTTTTGCATGCCTTCTTGTCTGCCACTATGTTCGTCAGCTTCTCTTCCCCAGTTTTGAGGTACTGGTTTCTCCACCTCATGCAGTCAGCTACAAGGCCCTCCCAGTACTAAGTATCTATGTCAAGTGCCTTCTCTCTCTTGCAGATGTCCTTGAATCGCAGCCGTAGGTTGCCAGTTGATCTCCTCCCAGACACCAGCTCTTCATAAAAGATGTTTTCTTGGATGCAGCCGTTCTCCATATGATGGACATGGCCAAGCCAGTGCAGTCTGTGCTGTCTCAGCGGGGTTTACATTCTTGAAAGACCCTCACAGGACAGGACCTCAGTGTTGGACACTTTGTCTTGCCAGGATATACCCAGAATATGGTGTATACTTCTCAGGTGATAGGTGTTGAGTTTCCTCTCCTCTGAATAAGGTATCGCTGCTATATAGCAATGTGCTGATGACACAGGCATTGCAAACTGCCATCTTTGTCTTCACTGTCAGCATGAGGTTTGACCACACTCAAGTTGTGAGGTGTGCAAGTGTTATAGCTGCCTTCCCAATCCTTTTGTCACTCTCAATATCTAAGGAAAGGTTGTCAGTAAAGATATGTGAACTGATGGATGACATTGAGTTCATAGTTATCGACGGTAGTGACCAGTAGTACCATTGTATCCTGTCCCACGATTTTTATCTTCTTCGGATTGAAGGTCATTCCAAAGTCCTTGCAAGTCTTTGGAGAAGCAGTCCATTAGTAACTGCAGTTCCTGTTGGGCGTGGGTCGCAATGGCTGCATCGTCAGCAAACAGTATGTCTCTGACAAGAGAGGTTCATACCTTTGTCTTAGCTTTGAAATGGGCAAGGTTGAAAGGCCTACCATCTGATCTAGTCTGCGTATAGATTCCCTCCTGTGTACTGTTGCAGAGTGAAGAAAATCCCAAAGAGTGTTGGAGATAAAATGTAGCCTTGTTTGACACCACTGAGGATGTCAAAGGGTTTAGAGGACCTGTCATTGAACTGTACTGTCCCTTTCATGTTGGTGTGGAAGAACTGAATCATGCTCTGCAATTTTAACGAGCAGCCAGCCTTTGAGAGAGCCTTGAAAATACCATCTCTGCTGATGGTCAATCTGCTGTTCTCTGCACTTCTCCTGAAGTTGGTGAAAGGAGAAGATCATGTCTACTGTTGTCCTCTCAGCTTGGAAGCCATACTGTGACTCCGGGTAGGCATGCTCTGCGAGCTTCTTTAGGCGGATGAAAATGACAGGTTTCTTTGTAGTGGCTCGCTTCTTGCACTGCCTTGACTGATGGATCCATTACCAGGAGTTAGGTGTTGCAGAACTTGGATATTTAGTGGGTGGGTTCTGTTCCTGTAGGGTTTTATATGCCTGTATAGTTTTACAGTTTCGTTTTGGTTACTGTCTGCACGCAGGCATGGCAGGAGGTGTGGAGAGGTGGGCTTCTGGAGCTGGAAGGTTAGTGGGTTGGTTTGGGGAGGAAGCCCTGTGATTGCTTGATGGTGTTTGTATCTCCTGTGGTGATGTGGGGTGTTATGCAGAAGCAGCAATGCTCTAGCACTTATTATTTTATTGATTTACATCTGCTGCATCTCTTAGTTTTTCTTCTTTTCTGATCTTTACTGTGATCTATAATTACTGTGATGGCTAATCTTTCTGTTGCCTCTTGGAAAGTCCAAGGATTTCTTCGTTCAGGTGCCAAGTATGCTGGTGTTCTTGATTACTTATGGCCTTTATTCAGGAATCTAAGCTATTGCCCATGGATGGTCCAAGATTTTCCAAGAAGCAATACTTTTGTGGTAGCCTTTGCATCGGCTAGCACTAACAAACATGGCCTGGTTATTCTCCTCCAATGCAACTTGCACCCGAAAATCTCAGTGCGGGTTCAAGTCATGAAGACAGATTCTGATGCATGCTGATTGAACTGGCTAGTAGAAAGACAGATCTGTGTTATATTTATTCATCAATACCATACGCGTCTGCATTCTTTATGCATATACTGTAACTAGCAAGATCCAGAATCTGAAGTGTTTTTATATTATTGTTGGTATTGATGGAAATGCCTTTTTGAGTCCTCTGCTAGACAAAATGCCAGCACCTATTTTCCAATGCATACCTTATACAACTCACTTACTGTGCAGATTTGCCTCAGATTTGAACTTGGATAATTTGTTTCGGTTTTTAAACCCCTGTGCTAATTTTTTTTCTTTTTTTTTGCCTAGATACCATTCTTATTTGAGACAATGTTATATATTTATTTCTAAGTTGATTTCCTCCCTTAATATTAACATCTCTTAAAACAGTCAATCTCCCAGATAACTGCTGTGTGATGGTAGAAATTAACCTTCCAGGTTCATTATCCCAAGTGGTTCATTGGAGCTTCCACACATCTTTGCTGTGCAATAAAGAATTCTGTGATACACTTGCATCAGAGTTTCAAGATTTTATTAATATTAACCCTCGCTCTGTTGATGACCCAGAGTATATGTGGATGGCCATAAAAGGGTTTATTTATGATCTCATGATTGGATATGCCAGTAATTTGGCTTGTGTGCGCAGACAAAAAAATCACTGAACTTTAATCTTGTTTCTCATCTTTGGTGGAAGCTCGACCTCGTGTGTTGAGTCAGGAGTATGAGCTTTTGATTTAATACACATGCTCTGAATTAAACTGTAGTGATACAGAAAGATGAATTTGAGATTCACCACACTAGCGATTGACATTATGTGTCTGGAGCCAAACCTAGCAAGTCATTGGCATTGAGATTACGGAAATCTGATACTTATGTAACTGTTTCTTTTATTAAAAATAAATTGGAAGCCTTGGATAAAAGCAATTGTTTTCCGGAGTTTTACAGAAAGCTCTAAGTCTTCATCTTCATCTTCGGACCTTATTTTTATTCTATGTTAATTAGTGCTCTCTTATTTTAATTCTTACTTTGTCTTTTTTCTCTTTCTTCATCATGTAAAGCACTTTGAGCTACATTATTTGTATGAAAATGTGCTATATAAATAAATGTTGTTGTTGTTGTTGTTGTTCAGAAATGAATTCATTTGTAGATAAATTTCACTTCCCATGCTTCCAGCTGATGAGGGCGCTGCATTGGATTTCCCAGTTACAATATAAGAGCTTTAGGAGGATCTAGATTCTTTGAATTCTGGAAAACACCACAGAGATCCTTTCTGTTTTCTGGAACCAACACCCTCTTACATTAAGATGCTGAACTCTGCTATTTCTTCCTCCAATCTAAACCCCTCAATTAATTTAGTTTTGATTAGTCATAATTTAAAACAAGACAAGAAACGATCTGATTGCTCTATCACCCAATCTCCCTGATGAATTTGGCAAAGTTGTTAGCAAACCTCTTGTAACTACATTTGCAAAGGATTATTCATAAATTAATTCACCCCAATCAAAATTGTTTTATCCACACTTGTCACGCAGCAGATAATATGTGTTGCCTTCTACATATAATAGATTGTGAAGTAAAGAATATGGGAGGCTTCATATATCTTTGGGCTACTCTCCATTAAATCAAAAGTCACAGTTCAGAAATCAAAAGAACGTCCGTACTCCATTTTAACTGAGATCTCTGTCTCTGGTTCTTGAGTAGTCCATAAGACGCCTTCCTGTTGTGTGCGCCCCATTTATGTTGTCCTGGTCTCAAAATCGTCTGTGTTTCTGATGCCTGGTGAGGCCAGGGATAGGCCTTCCACCGATGTGTCCATGCTGTAAAGGAAATCAGAGATACAGTTAGCAACAGCGCCCACTCCTGCCTACACAGCTTGGCTCAGACTCTTGGAAGATTCCTAAGCGTGTATGCATGATATGGTGTTACCCTCACACTATCCCAACCTGCAGCAATGCTCACTCTTGATGCAGAAAAGGCCTTTGACTACATGAATTGGAATTTCCCGTGGAAGGTATTACAAAGATGGGTTGTCCGGTGAGCTATATCAATTTGATCAAGACATTATACTCCTCCCTCATGGCATCAGTTCTCACCAACTCCACATTCTCTCAACGCTTTTGTATTCAGAAGGGTGCCTGACAGTGCTTTCCATTATCTCCTTTACTTTTTAATATTTTAATTGAGCCCCTTACAACTGCTGTTTACAGTCTTGAGTTGATAACCCCTGTTGCAGCTTACGGCTCAAACCATAACATATCTCTTTACGTTGAAAATATTTTTCTCTTTCTTGATAATGCCTCTGCTGATCTGCCTGACATCCTTGGTTTATTTAGTTCATTTAAACCTTGTTTGGTTACAAAAAATAGGCACACTCTGTTCTCCTTATGCTGCAAGTCAGTTTTTCCGTCTACTGTTCCTTTTGCTAATTCATTGAGATATTTGGGCATTACATTTTTTTCTGTTTCTACAGTATATTATATTGACTAATTATAATGGCTAACACGGTACAACACCCTAGTACTATATTTAAATGTAAATTGTAATTTTTAAAGTGTTAAGGAATCCCTTTCCTCGTGATCCTTTCTTTCACTGTCTTTTAATTTCTGATTGGTAATTATCAAAATCAATATAGTCCCTCACTTTAACTTTTTTAAGGCCATGCTCTCTCTGTCTTCCCCCTTAAAATATTGGCCAGAAGTTCATCTCTTTTGTTTTCCTTTCTATTTAACAGTACAATAAACACTTCACTTTGATTTGAGATACGTCTGAGGTGTCTCTGTCAGATCTAGAGTTATATCACTGGTTATTCACCCTTTGACCAGTATACAGATGGTTAAATACTCCCACAAATTTACCAACCTGGTTTCCAGCCTGGTTAAATCAAACATGGTGTCCCATAGAGCTCCCACTGTTCTTCCCTTTACTGCCCTGAAGCTAAAGTTACACCTCCCTATTTTAAGCCAGTCAGTCAGTCACTCATTCTTCAACCCACAATATCCTAACACTGGGTCACAAGGGTCTGATGGATCCGATCCCAGCCAACACAGTGTGCAAGGCAGGAACAAATCCCGGGCAGGGTGCCAGCCCACCGCAGCTACTTTAAGTCCCTTAGTTTTATTTGTTCTGCAGATTTGGTGGAAAGTGAAGAAACATCATGGCACAACTCCACTTTGGCACAGTCATACCCAGTCTTTCAGAATCCTGAACTTTGCATTGGTGTCAACCCAATCTCTTTTCAGCCTTAGGCTGATTGGGGTAATAGGATGCTTGGTGACATTTATAATGACTATGGACTAAAACATTCCAATTATTCAGATCCAGGTTTTCTGTTCCATCTTCTTCTTCTTTCTTCTATCTTCAGATAAGATCAGTCCTTAAGGAAAAAATGGTCCCAACATCCTCTGAACTTCCTTCACACCGATTTGTCTGCTTATTATCTTCAAATTTTATGTCAGTATCATCTCAGTGCACAAGTCTGTCCTTTGAATGTCCCTGGCACTTTTCTCCTTATATTTTGGAGTGCCCTCCAATCTGTAGATTTTGGATGAATGTTTCCAATATTCCTGTCCAATATTTTTTCAGTTTTATTCCCATTCTGTTAATATTTTCCCCTTTTCTCCTGAACCTCTTTTTTCAAACTTTGTCTGCTATCCAGAAGGGATTATCCCTGCAAAGCTAATCTTAGTCTCTCACTGGAAATTTCCTGTCTGTCTCTCTCTCTCTGTAAACATCTGGAATTCCTCCTCCTGTAGTCTAACCTTACTTAAAATTTTGGCAGTGTGGATCAATGGGTTATCTGACTCCAATAAAAATAAGTGGCAAGCTGCTGTACACTTGGTGCAGAGCTGTTTGGTTGGGTGTGGGGAAGTCTATGCCATGGCACTAATTCTAATTTTACCCTGTACTTATTCCTCCTCTGGGGCTTACTTTGTCTGTCCGGTAATTTTCACTGACCTACATAGACATCAGTAATTTTAATAATTTCAACCATATATGGACCCCTTTTTAAAAAAAACAAATTTGGGAGTGTGGGTTCTTTGGCATGGGATTGTTATTACATTTATGGTAACAATTTGTTTTTCTACGATTCGTAAATGTTTTTCTGCTTATTGAACTTACAAGAAAAAGTTTTTGATCACAAAAAACACTACTTTTTTTCTGTGACCCCCCCTACTTTTTCCACTCTTCCAGCACATAGTATAAAAAACAAAATAAACAAAACAAATCAAGATTTGTTTCAGATTAAACAAGTACATGAGCAGGAAGTCTTCTTGCCCCAGAACCAAATAAAAAAAATTATTTGCTTTTCTTTCCTTTTACCTTCACTAAAAAAAAAATGCATTTCTTTTTCTTTTCTTTAATTTTCCTTGTTTTATTGCCTTTGCAATCTCCAAACAGAGCCTAAATTATGAGCATAATTAAATATTGTAAGTTTCCTCTTTACAGAAAAAAACATTTTGCAAATATATAAAAAGATGGTAATTCGCAAGTAAAAAAAGCGTGTTTGAACACACTATTGAAGCAGTAATCAGTTGAGTAATTCCCATTTGTACATTAGTTTTGCATTTCACAACAGCACAGGAAGTTCAATGGATGATTAAAATATTTGAATGCTTCTAGAATCATTACAACTTTTGTGCTCATCTGTCCTCATGCATACAAAAAATGATGAGAGAGCTTGTTAGTTAGACTGTAATTCCAAAGTGTGAAAACAGAGTATGACAGTCTGTGTGAGCGCACAACCCAATCCACAAATTAGTTCTTTGTCCAATTTCAGAAGTTTAACACATATATGGATGTGATTTTGTAATTATAATGATTTCTATAAATTAAAACATAGAAGATGGGGCTGGGGTTATGAAGGGACTGTTTAAAAAATACTTATTGTCTCCTTACTTATTATGTGAAATAAACAAAGCAATATGGGGTATGAGAATCCACACCTTCAAAATTCAGTCTATGTATCAAAAAGCACCATATTTTACTGCAAAAACCAGTTATGTCATTGGGCAACAATACTACCCCCCAACATTCATCTCATTGTTATACCTATCCTTACTTTGTTTTGAAATGTTCCAATAATCACCTCTAAACTATTTTCATAGTCAGAACTTGTAAAACTGTCACCTTTTCTGCACAAAGGAAGTTATGCTTAATCATCTTACTTGGAAGACCATGCATGGTATCATTTAATCTTTCCCTCCATTTTTTTCTTTATTGTTCAGTTGCTGACACCTATTAAGAATTCATTAGGGTTAGATTTTCTTTGTTTGTAATAATTGACATGAGTTGCTGCCATTTCATCTGCGTCTAGTTACGATTATTCTAAAATTCCACAGACAGGTGATCTGTGTTCCACTTGACTCTTGACATAATGGCAGCAATGATGTAAAAGATGGTCATACACAACAGCACAAGGCTGAACTTTAAAAGACTAAAAGGAAAGACTTAAACAAAGTCAAATGATCTTTTAGGAAAAAGTGTTTAGAGTTTTCATCTTTGCATAGCCTAACTTTGGCTTCAGTATTCCAAATCGGTTTTGGCAATTTGGCTTTTAGCTCTCTGTGTACTCATCCTAACTACATTTTACTGTTCTCTTGTTTATTCCTAACAAGTTATATGTCATTTCTACTATTTGCTTAAAGTCATTCAAACACAGAAGGCTGAGGCGGTTTACAGCTGACAGTTAATGTAACATGCAAGACTTTAGGAAACGAGAGGAATCCCAGAGTACCAAGAGAAGAACCAAACACTCATGGTTATAAACCATTCATTACCGTATATACTCACGTATAAGTCGGGTTCTTCAAACCCAAAAAATCGATCATAAAATCAGACCCCGACTTATATGCCTGTTCAAAATAGCGAAACACTTAATTTTTTCTTTTACATCTTCTTTCCTCCTTCAATCTCGCATCAGTTTCTCAGAAGCATTAAATTTTGTTGCAGTAGTGCAGTTACCAATTTCTTTTGCTACCTTAATGACATTTAATTTAAAACCAGCTTCATATTTTCTTCTGATCGAACGCTCCATTGTAGATAAGGGATGCTCTTATAATAAAGGTGTATGAGGGTGTGAGATACAAAAAACACACAACAGTGCAATCATTGCTTCAGAATGTTACCATGTGGTCACGTAGGCACAATAGAAAGAGAGAGAGAGAGAGAGAGAGAGAGAGAGAGAGAGAGAGAGAGAGAGAGAGAGAGAGAGAGAGAGAGAGAGAGAGAGGTCAGGAGCACCCACATAGGAAAAAAAAGGCAGTGTGCTCAGTGGTTACTTTCTCAGGTGGGAGTTAGAATATCATAATCCCTTGGACCAATAGCATGAGTTTTCCACATTCGACTTAAACAACTGACATAAAATATAAAATACCATAAATTATCAAGTCTCAACTTATCCATGGGAGAACTTATCCATGAGTATATATGGTATAAATAAAACTGTAACTATTTCCTCTTTGAAGCTCTTAAATTACCTTTTATATATAAGGACATTCATTCATCATTTTTGAACAAATTTTGTTTTTTTTTTTTTGTTCTTTATTTCACCTTATACAATTTCTTGTATTAGGAATTTGGTAGTTTTCGCATACCCCTTGGGGTCAGAGCGCAGGGTCAGCCATTGTACAGCGCCCCTGGAGCAATTACAGGTTAAGGGCCTTGCTCAAGGGCCCAGCAGAGCAGGATCTCTTTTGGCAGTGACGGGGATTCGAACCGGCAACCTTCGGGATAC
Organism: Erpetoichthys calabaricus; assembly: GCF_900747795.2. Lineage (NCBI taxonomy): Eukaryota > Metazoa > Chordata > Cladistia > Polypteriformes > Polypteridae > Erpetoichthys > Erpetoichthys calabaricus. The sequence goes on from NC_041394.2 coordinate 249,310,726, forward strand.
CAGCGCAGATCCTTAGCCTCAGAGCCGCCACCACTCCACCCTAATAATTTGTGTATGATCTATAAAGCGTCTTGCAATGTTGTGCTCAGTGAAAAGTGTGCAACAAACTAAAGTCAGATTGATTTTGTCTTCTAGGGTCTTCCCACAGACACTCCAGTATTAAAGACATAAAGTCAGGTTGGTTGATGAATATAAAATACAGCCCATTATGACTGAGTGTGCATGTGGGAATAAGTGTGCATCAAGATGGAAAGTTGAGGGTTGCTTTCAGAATGCACCCAGAATAAACCTTACTACCTACACAACCTGTGCTTAGTGAAGCTGATTCAGAAAATTGTTTCATGGATAGCTGACTTTGAATCCCAGTGACACTGACTCAAAAAATATTCCCAGATGGGCAGCCTAAGAGCATAGTGGTGTCTTCAAAATTGGATTAAATTCATTATCACATGGTAAATGCAAAGCTAATTCAGATCAACATGCTGTCAACATGTGATATGTCTAGATGAATCAGTATCATAAGCTGCAAATTACTGATTTGCTAAATTTCAATATGCAGATTTTGGACATGCTTTATTTCTCCCTGGGAGAATGTTTGTTTCATCCTTTTCAGTATTTGTTTTTTTAAATTATTGTTGGGTTTTGAACAAGTTAATAAGTTTTGAGGTTTTTATCTGTGGGTTGTGTAAGCTACTATTGAATATGACAAGCTGACAACTTGCTTTCTTCATGCAATGCTAAAGCCATAACCAGGAAATGGGTGTTTGCTTTTATCTTATAATGAGAACCATTTTATAGCTACAGTATGTTGTTTGCTGTCCCATGAAAGCAGGCATTTAGTCAGTAGTATCAACACAATATAAATGTAAACAGGAATTCAAAGCCAGACATGCAAAAATAACATGTTATGTAAAGAAGGCATATAGAATTGCGCATACCGTTTTCTTGACGTGTTTGAGAAAATAAAATGTAACTGAAATTGAACTGCAAATGCATTTTTAAATTATACTATATGTACTGTGGCATAGCCCATCATTTTAATACTCAGTGATAAAAAATAAAGCAGACGTAAAACTCCATGTGTTCTTTTATTCAATTTTTCATGCCATATATGGCATATGTCATGCTTTCAATTTGATGTTCTTACTAAACCACTCTTTCATCCTCTTTAAATTAGGGGTGTCAGTTTTTTAAAATTATGGAGAAAAGGGCAACACAGTTTGATTAAACTGAACATGTGAAACATTGGCCATTTACCTTGCTACAATGTCTTATTCAGATGGTCTTCTGTATCTCTGCTTAAATTCTAAATTGATAAAAATTAGAAAAAAAATACTGTCAGGCTTAATGCAATTCATTTTAGTGAGGTCCTGTTAAAATTATAATCATGAATTATCTTTCAAGCATGTGGAACTTCAAATACACTACATATGGATGAGAAAGAGTCCCTTGATTTTTATTCATTTTTGATATGTGGTTAATGGTTTTGGTAGATGTCAATCGCCAGCATTAGAAGGAAAAAATCTCTCAAAGGCAATGGTTCTGCTTTATAAAAAGTATTTCAGAAAAAAATTATAAGTCTACAATTATTAATAATACATATTAAATATATATGCAATGGCCTTATAAGAAGAAGTGCATTTAATAAGAACATATTGATTTGAATTTATTTCGAACTATAAAGCTAATTAGCAATGGAAGAAGCGTGACAAATGGATATAAAAAAGATGTCTGGTAGCACATTACTACCATTTTCCTGTAAGATTTAATTACATACAATCCTCTTTAGTTTTGTAGCTATCAGTCTACTTTATGTACGGTCCAAATTGCTGTTCATAGTCCATAACTAGCAACCAAAGAAATGATTAATTCTGTTAACAATCAAGACAGTAAATTGGTAGAGGACAAGGAGTCATACAATACTTAACTAAGAATGCTTCCTGCACATCACTTCTCCTGTAAATGATTCTTTTATGCAGTGTCAGTTTAAAGCAGCTGTTTCAGTGCCAGGCTTCAGTGATTCAAATGTTCAGTAATGTATTGTACATTTGTGGTAGTTCTCAGGTGTCTAGGCACATCTCTTTCCATATCTTCAATTTTTTGTGTTATTTTTTGCCAATGGTAATCAAATCAAAGATGACTCTGACCAAAATAAAATTTTGATCATATTTGCAGTTAGTTTAGTCACCATCTGTAATTCGAATATCGAGTATAATCGAAAAAGGCATGCAAAAATTGGCCACCTAACAAACAGCCAATCATACAGCTGACCGATGGCGATGATAATTGGCCATCCCTGTAACTGAGCTGAAGATTGTGAAATCTTTCTTTCTGAAATGGGCAAATCCTGATCTTGTTACAAAAAGTAGGATTAGTGAGTTATCTGCAACTCTGGCCTCACGTGATTCTGACTTTAGCTATTTCAGAATTACAGGTCTTGCTAAATCCAGGTTTTTTGGAGCAGAATTAAGACAGTTTCAGTTAATACTGACTCACTTTTATTTGAATGTAACACTATCACTACTATGTTTATACACAACTATAAATATATCAGCATTTCTATACGTGATGGTTCACAAACTCTCTGAGAGGGAAGCAGCTTAGCCCTTAGGCTCTGCCCCAAACTTCCAAATTATCAGCAGTAGGTAAACACAATTACAACTTAAAAATATAGACTGTGAGAAATGTATGCATGCCCTTTGTTTGTTTGACGCTAGTGCTAGGGATATTCTATATGTATAAAAGTGCCCACTAGAGAATTGGAGCAAAGCGGTAGCTGCTTGTAGTATTCTACATGCAAGCTACTGTGTTATGAGCTGGCTTACAAAAATAACCAAAAGGTGGCTCTTGTGATACAGTGTTTGCTGTTGAAATGATCACTTCATTTACTTTCTTTACTTTGCACCTTTAAATCCACCTAATAAAGGATTTACAGCTAGTAAGTCATTTGCTATGCTTTGGAAAAAGTTTTGCCACGTTAAGTTCTGACTATACTCAGTTTATATACTTTTTAAAAAATGGTGATTTTGGTTCACTTACTTTGAATATCTACACTTAGTATTCCAGTTAAAAATACGTTGCTTTTAGAAACCGTTAAACAAGAAATATGTAATTGACAGGCTAAAGAAATTAATATCTACAGTAATCTAAATTTTGTATATCATTAAAAAGTGTTGTTGCTAAAAGTACTATTATATTCTGTGTTCTTTGCAAAGCCCACCTTGAATTAGACTTGTGCAGTTGCTATATGTTAATTAAAAGTTCAGAGTTAGATATAATAGATGTTACAGTGGACTAAATGTCTACCTTTTGTTATGAAAATCAGGGCTTATATTCAATGTGTGGCAACAGTGTTTTAGTTTGTCCTTACCATGTATGTGTTTTTTAGATAAAATAAATTAAGCAAACAAGCATCTTTAAAAATAAAACATTTATTCTTTTATTAAACTGTATCTTTTTTGAAACAATTGTCCTAACTTCTCTTTAATGTGTACAATGCCCTTTTCTTTGCTTTAAACAGGAAAGATCTGATTGTACCCTGAGCACCATCCAATGTTGGTTGCTTTCTTCATTAGTGTTTGATGTCATGAATGCGCTCCTGTTCTCTGCAAAAAAGGAAATGAATGGATGAATGAAAGGTTTAAGCATTTAGAGCCATGCACCTTATAAAAAAGTTAAATCAAAGTTCAAGTTCAAGCAGTTTATTGTCATTGTGCAACACAATGAAATTACTTTTTGTGACAGCCCCAAGGTGCATTTAAAGAAAAGTCAAATAATTCCAAATATGTCATATACAGTGTTAAGTGATCAAGTAACCAGAGCAAATTATTATTGCTCAAAGTACAGCAGCATAAATTGTTATTGCACCTGTTAATGAATAGTACAGTACATATTATATATTGTATTACATTAGTATATTGCACATTACCAATATAGCTTATTGTACATGTTCAATTAAAAATTATCTCAGACTGAGGAGATTCAGAGTTCAGAAAGTTTATGGCAGATGGGAAAAAGCTATTTTTTAGTCTGTTTGTGAGTACACACATTGACCTAAAGCATCTGCCTGATAGGAGGAGCTCAAAGAGTGAATTTCCAGGGTGAGTTTTGTCGTTGAGAATGTTTTTGGCCCTTCTCACACAGTGAGTCTTATACAAGATGCTTAAAGATCATTTTTATACTTCAGTTTAAATTTGTCATTATATTAGGCCAGTGAGTTTATTTCAGATATGTAAATTAAGTTTATATTTTATGTTTAGAGGGATGTCTTGGTACAATTATAATTTTACTGTCACCATCACTGTAAGTTACATCTTAGAGTAGTAGTTTAGAGTACAACCCCATTAAAACTCATTCTGAATAAAAGTTTGATTTTTTTCTTTTATTCAAGTACCACACTGACCACAGTAATGATGTGAGTGATGGGGTATTTGAAAGGGGAATATTTTTGTGTTTTGTATCTCGCACATTACAAATAAAATGTATGTATTAGATAACAAAACACAACAAAAAAAAATAACAACCAGAAGTCTATATGCTAATTCACCCAGACTGGTACATGACAAAACAGCTCAGTTTTTACTCGTTTTCTGAAGTGTCTGTCCTAATTAGAAGAATTTTTACAGATAGACATTAGCATAAATAACTGAGCCTCAACCACAACTTTCTGAAATTGTCAAAGTGCTGTTTTATATCAAACCACTTCACATCTTGTCCTCAGCAGTGATTGTTCCTTTCTCATGTTGACAATCTAAGCTCAGCTCCTTCAGACTCTTGATTAGAATGAGATTATTTACAGTAACTGTACATATGTACGTATATGAAGGTGTGATGTTGGGGAAGTTTTAGATTGACTTCATTCACTTTCAGATTGTTAGTAATAACACTTCACAATGTGGCGAAAGGGGGTGTGGACTTGGGAGAACGGGCCTAGAAGAGAATCACAGAAAACTACAATGAAAACAAAGTCAATGAATAACAACAGCATGTTTCCCTGTGTTTGCTTGGGTTACCTCCAGGTGCCCAGGTGTCATCACTCAGTTCAAAGACATGCAGGTTAGTCTTATGAACTGGAGAGTCTTAAAGCACAAAGAGTCTCAAAAATACTTGACATACCCACTAGGAAAGTTAAAACCATCAAAACCTGGCTAGTCTCAGAACAGCAGAAGGCAAAAGGTACAGAAAGCAATGCCTATGCCAAAGCCTCCGACTTCCACTGCCAGGTGCACACCCCTGTGGTCCATGGCACCACCCGCCGGACGCCTCTCTAAGCCTCAGACTCCCCTACAGCCGCACTGCCTCCCTTTTTGCAAGTTACTTCAACCAAGAAGCTCTTCAGCCACTCCAGCTCCAAGGTCACTCAGCTGGAGTAGCTATCAGCCCTCGTGCACCATTCACACGCTCCCTCGAGGGACTTCTTCCTGACTGTCTGTCTTCTCTCTCTCTCTTGCTCTCGTCTGCTCACACTGGCTCTCTCCCATTCTTGCCATTCTACTCTCCATCCTTTAACCTCCGTCTTTTCTTCTAATTGGTCTCTCATCTTCTTGTTTTTTTTTTCCTCCATGCTCCATGTGGGAGCAGCATTTCGATCGTCCACCACAGCTAGCCAATGAAGCAACTGAGACAGACCGCACCCTAACGTGCAGGTGCATCTCGCCCCAATTAATCCAGCAGCTCCCTGTAGCTGTGTAAACATGCACACCCATGAACAGCGGGCCCGGAAATGACTTATTTATGAAAATGGCCACCTTTCTCTGCCGCGCACCTCACTTTACCACACAATCCCTCTACACAAAATGAAATGAATGGTCCAAAAACAGAGCACAGGTTCAAAAAATCCAGGAAATCACAAAGCACAAATGATCATTCACCACAATGAACTGCAAAGAACTCTGGATTTTCCTCATCCCAATGGTGTTAGGCAGATGGCCCAACCTCTTAGGGAACCACCCACAAAATACAAAAATCACAACAAAATGCAAATTGACAAAAAAAAACCAACACTGTTAACATAAAATAGACATTTGAACCCTGGCTGAAATATAACAGGTAGATTGGGAATGCTAAATTTCCCCAGATGTGTGTGTATGGCTTGGTACTGAGCTGTAGCTAAGTTTGACTTTGTTAAGTCTAAGACAAGTCCAACACTGCAACTAATTGAAATCAAGTAAAGAATAAGTCAATGGGGGGACAGACCAAGTCATGACCGAGTCCAAAACCTACCACTGACTAGAATTAAACACGTGCCACTGCCACCACAAATTTACTAATTCTCTGATGTTGCTATTGAGGGTCTAAGGAACCTCTGCAGAAACACTTTAGATTCACTCTTCCATGGATTAAAGCATGGAAAAAGATTTCACCATTCGCTGAGTGGGAGCGTACACAACAGGACACTGAAATGTGGTAGTGAACACTATCCAAACAAGAAATGTGATTGTTATTTTAATTACAGAATTTAACAAATATGAATGTTGTAGCTAGTGATTATGTGAGTATTTTTACAGCTTGATGTATGAGACTAAAATGTTTTATTTAAATTATCATTTTGCACTTTTATTTAATTAAAAACAAAGTGAAACAAAAGTATAGGGTCAAATTTGGCCACATTACCACACCCCCCATCATTGCATTTAATACTCTCTAGAAATATGTAATATTATGTAACCACATGTATCATGAAGGGTGTAATGCTGCATTAAAGTAAAAGTCACATGAAGTCGCATAGCATTTCTTCTATCCCCCATCTAGAAAAGAACCTAAAGGAGTTAGTTGGTCCTGTATATGTTAGATGAATGTCACTGGTTATTTGATAAAATGATAAAACAAAGACCAATATTTTTAATTTACATTATATTGAAAACCCACTAATCGTAATATATTACTGGAACCTTCTAGTATATAATGATCTTAGTTTCCTTTGTCTAAAGAAAATTGTTCCAGAACTGGACAGGCTTTTAAAAAATATGTTTTCTGGTAAAGTGCAAGCAGGTCCTCCAACTTGCAGGGAAAACTCAAAGATTGGTGGCAGGATTGGCACTCCAGCCACTGTAAAAAACCTCAAACTATTCAGTGTGGTGATGAGGTGTCACGTGTTGCATGGCTGCACACGGAGCCCAATCTGGGTGGTTCGTCGTGTGGTGGATGTGGCAATGCTCTGTAATCAGCACATGCTGCCAACCTCCACTCTCTCTAGCTATCAACCACATTCACTCATATATAAGTTTTGGTTCTTTCATCTATGACATATCTGCTCTGATCACCAGCAGTTTATCCATTCAGCATACTGTATGACATCAAACAAAAAGGGTCTGCTTAGGAAGATCAATTAATAGTATTTATAAATGCACTTTCTGAAGATGATCTGCTCCTTGCACCCTCACAAAAACTGGACAGTAATAACAGACTAGTCTGTACTCTGGCTTTTCCAAATATGCATATGATGGAGGTATGGTTATTCCATACATTAGTATGTTCTCAACGTTTTACCCATTTTTGGCAAACAACCTCTATTTTCAAACTCTTACAATAGTAATATTTGTGACATTATGGGTACTTTAAAAAAGTCATACAGGAGAGCTAATACATTTTTTAAATTAAGTCATTTTCCATGTTTATGTGGCAGCTGCTAATTAGAACTACATTTCTCCACAGGTCAGACAGTAACTCTACAACCTTTAAAGTGTTTTTTTAAGGAAATTCTGATTATTAAAAAAAGGTTAAATGGCAACTTAACTTAATAAAGTAATGAAATTAACTGTGTAGAGGATCTGTTCAAAACTTTTTTAAAAGCTGGTAAGATCTAATCAATAACATTTTTAAATAAACATTTATATTGGGAAAATAATTTCTTTCTCTCATTACTACTCTCAAAGTTTTACTCTTTCTCATGGGCTGGGGTTGAACTGACTTTAGTTTTGTTAAGTTTGACTTGATTATATGGATTATTACATGCTTTTAATAAATTCAATAAAAGATAACAAAAAAAGGAATTAACTGTGGCCACCTATATGATGAACTATATTTGAACAAGAATACTTTGTATCAAATATAAATATGCAATGTTTTATATCCTTCAATCAAGAAATAGTATTCTGTTCACTGGTATGTGTAAGAAGTGGTTAGCCTAACACACAAAAAGCTTGTGATCAGTAATATTAAGAAAATGACTCAAAATCATTTATATGTGGTTTAAAACTATAGCCAACTGATGCTCTTTTAAACTGTTTGCTAAGGGATAAAGAGTCACCTTGAATTTGAACAACAGTCAATCACATCTCTGTCTTAGAATCAAAGTGCAAAATCAGAACTGTCTCATTCATTACATACTGGACCTGCAAAAATGTAAATTTGCCAGAAGTATGTATTTTTTTTACATATGTTTCTCCATTCATTATATGTTATTCCCCTCAGTGTAATTTTTTTATAAAAATGCAAGGGACTGTATACTACTTTTGCATATGTAATGTTTCAGAACTCCTATTTTCTGATGCTGCTAAAAGCTCTATCCACCACATACATCTATAAGCCAGTTCACATGTTTGTTTTGGTAAATGGCTCGTTGAGTACGGGTTGTCTGCTCCTGGGAAGAAAAGCTGATTCCTGTGGTGAACTAAGAAGAAAATGCATGCTGATCTTTTTTAATTGGGTATTTCTCTGTGGGTTAGATAATAGATGGATGGATGGTCCTTTAGTGGAGATGCACCACCTGCTGAATTTTATCTCTCTCTCTTACTCCCTCTGTGAAAGACTTAGGCAAAACATAACACTATAACTCAGTTGGCTATATTTTGATTGGAGACTCTAAACTGGCCTGACATGAGTGAATGTGGATGTGGTGATCCATGTGCCCTGTGAGGGGCTGATGACCAATCCAGAGTTGTTTATTGCTTTGCGCCCTGATGCCAGTGCAGTGAAACATGCAGAACCTTGTAAACAGAGGTGTCAGCTGTACTTGTGAATCTCATGGAACAAAACATTTTCTATTACATCTGTATAGACTCTTTCTCCTGAATTGGACAAAGCTGGAAAATAAGACGGACAGATTCCAGGTACGCATAAAGAATGATTTGTGTATGCATGGCTTGATTCATAATAAATGATAAATATAATTAAGTATATTTCTAGAAAAACATGAAAAGTATTAAAATATGTAATCCATCCATCCATTTTCCAACCAGCTGAATCCGAACACAGGGTCACGGGGGTCTGCTGGAGCCAATCCCAGCCAACAAAGGGCACAAGGCAGCAACCAATCCTGGGCAGGGTGCCAACCCACTGCAAGACTAAAATATGTAATTAACTTACAAAATTACTTTCTGATGTGATTTAGATTGTATCAATTCAATTTAGTTTGTTTTTGTACAGAGTTCTTTATGTAAGTGCAGAGCATTGAAACAATGCTGTAAGTAAAAATGCAATAAGCTCTTTACAAATGATTAATTCTATACTTAATACAGATAACCATACAGCATTTTTTAACCCCACAGTAACAGAATTACTGAATAGTATCACTGTTCTAGCTTTACATTATGTTCATCTTGCTGCTGTAACTATAGTAAAATCTATCTCTGTGTGGATTTCCATAATATGCTTGTGCGTGATGCACCCTGAAAATATGCATAGCCTAAACGTGCTGCACAGAGTCCAAATTGGAAATCAAATTTGGAAGATGTACCAATATCTCAAATGAAGTTTATTTTTGTATAGTACTTTTCAAGTTCACAAGTAAAATGCAAAATACATTTTGGTTATTCCTCTGGCCACAAGCAGAACTGTACTAAATGGTAAATTATTTGTCTTTTACACATGCACGCAGCATTCAAAGTGTACTAAATGCTATTTAGATCAATATAAGTAAGCAACACAACAAGTGCCATGGAAAGCAACTCATCTGTGTGCACTACATTAGAATATTTGTTTACCAATGAAGGGTGACCAATCAGGGAATGAGAATTTGTAATGAGCAAGATCCAATCAGGAAAGGATAAAGTGATTAGCAAAAACTAATCAGAACAGAATCAGAGCTTGCATTTTCAAAACTTTCCGTTTTCAACCTTCCACATTGCCATACTGAGCCAGTGTTCTTAGACATATATGGCTCTGGGGAGCATTTTCTAAAATCTTTGTTTTCAAGGGTTAAAAACACAAGGGGATTGTGGATGAAAGGTGAAAATGGAGATTAACGTCTGTGTAAATGTAGCAGTGTGGATGAAGCCTTAGGGCTCGTTTATACTTCATGCTCAGAACGCGGACGTGCACGCATCATGGCTGCCAGGTGTTCCCAGCATTCATTTGACACGTCCTCTGAGCAGGGGCCTCATGTATAACGCTGTGCATAGAACTCACACTATAACATGGCGTAAGCACAAAAGCGGGAATGTGCGTACGCACAGAAAAATCCAGATGCATAAATCTGTGCGTTTGCCAACTTTCACGTTCTTCTGCTACATAAATCCCGATCAGCGTGAAAAGTAACGCACATGCATGCGCCTGCTGCCCCACCCCAACTCCTCCCAGAATTACGCCTCTTTGAATATGCAAATCAATATAAATAGCCCTTAAGCTCAGCTTTCTGTGAAAAGACAATGGGAAAAGCACGGGGGAAAATAGAAGAATTTCAGCGAATACCAAGTGGAGGCAAAGAAAAAACTTACTATTCGTTGGTTTAAACAGTGGTATAATCAACAAAAGGAAGTTGATCGAGTGACATATAGTGTCGGAGAAACTTGAAAGCTCAAGTTCACAAAGTCGCACAGTGCCCGAAATAAAAAAGAAGTTGTCACATATCAAAGTCGCCGTGAAAAGGCGAGTTGTAGCCCACCATCTGAATGTCATATGAAAGCTTATTAGGGTACAGAGAAAAAAAATAGACACACAGTGGGAAAAAAGCTCGAAATGTCAACTTTAATCTCAGAATTTCTGCTTTAATCATGTAGTTTATTTTGTCATTAAAGCAGAACGTCATAAATTTCATCTTAAAATCATTTAATTTAGTAGCTTCTCAAATCCCATCGTAACTAAAATAGCACGTTAAATGCTTTGTTTTGTATTTGATTTTCTATGTGCTCTATGTGTGTGAATCACTACGTGCTTCCGGGGTTTCTCTTCCTCCGACAGGACACAGAATCCATTACATTCGTAATATTACAGCTCTCTGAATAAGTAAAATACTGAGATGTATATGTGATATCTTTTTCATGATGATATGAATGAAAGCATGTTATTAAACATGGGAACACGGTGGCTTCGTGATTGTTCATTTCTCATGCAAGATGCTTGCTGCTCCATGCGCGACCTTGATGTATGAGGTACCATGGAAATGTGCATGGCTTTATGCCAAGTTTAGGTTTTATACATTGCGATTTGAGTGTGGAAACATTCGTACGCAACATTTTTGTGCATATGCACCGTTTATACATGAGCCCCCAGGTTCTCAGAAATTAACGCGATGTGTGTGCGAGTTGCAGTACCAACAAAAAGTCGGGGTGCACAGTGTGATAAAAGTTGGAATGTGACGTTAAGAGTCTTTGTTTACTATCTACATGTGACAAAAAACCTCTATACAGATCCTACGGGATCGATGTGGTGAAGCAAAATGCCGACATACAGATGCATTTGTGGAGCTTTTATATTCAAGCATCACATATTCCCGATCGTAATGACACTATACATTTTAAAAGTCTCACATACCATCTTTTGTGCCATCTTTTTTTTCTGGGGCTTCCTCCTGACCTGACAGTAGCAGCAAACAGCAATAGATCACCACACAGAATACATTAAATGTATGATATTCCAACTCTCTGCACATTTAGAATCCTTAGATTTATACTTACCACTTTCATGATGAAATGCATTAATGTATGTATATTACATTTTACAGATCGTTAATTTTGTTTAAATAATGAATACTGCTAATAATTATACACATGGAGGAGACACAGTGGCAGTAGTGCAGTCGTGTAGTGCAGGAAATCATGTCGCTGGTATTCCCTGCCTGGAGTTTACATGTTTTCCTGCTGGGTTTCCACAGTGTGCTCTGGTTTCCTTCCAAAGATATGCAGATTTGGTGACACTAAAATGACTCTAGTGTATGTGAGTGCTTGTATTCACCTTGCGATGAGCTGATGCCCATCCAGGGATTGTTTCTGCCTCGTGCTTAATACTAGCTGGAATGGGCACATCCCTGGATTGATGGATTTAATCATTAAACATCTTTTTCAGAGATATTGCGGTAAGGTGTCCTCGGAATTTAATGGAGAGAAAATAGGGTTCATTATAAAAAATTAAGTTATGAGTCATATTTTATGTTATTAAGTTAAAATCACTAAACTGATGTGTGTCTAAGGAAAGACTGAGACTGCCAATGTACTGTTTAGTCTGTGAGGTGAAGCTAAATTTCAGGATCTTATATTGCCAACTTATCATGAAAGAAGTTCATAAAGTTTGCTTTGCCGATGTTTGTAGGTATTTTGTTTTGCAGTTCAGAATTCCCATTTTTTAGTCTAGCAACTGCTCTAAATGATATTATTAGATTGTTTCTCCTGTCATCTATTAATTACAAAGAGTAGTCAGTTATAGTCATGAAGAGAGCTTTTTTATAGTTTTTAACACCAGTAAGTAAAGCCACACATACTTACTGAATGCAGTCAAGTTACATCAACACAAATACTATAATCAAGCAAGAAATTAAATCTGCCTACATACAGTATAACAATACAATACCTTCAGTAAGTGTTCAGACCCTTTCACTCTTTGCACATTTTGGTATGTTGTAGCTAAAAAAGTTATGCTAAAATCTTTGAAATTAATACTTTTTCATCATCAAACACCACTTAATACACAAGAATGACAAAGTGAAAAGAGAATGTTAGGAATATTTGCATATTTATTAATAATAAAAAACTGCAATATCATATTGACACAAGCATTCAGACCACTTGAATCAGGTGCATCATGTTCTACTAGTCATTGCTGAGATATTTCTAGACTTTGTTTGGAGCCCACCTGTTGTCAGCTTAATTGAATGAACATGATTAGGCACATAAAGCCATGAGGTCATAAGGAATTGCCTGCAGAGCTTAGAAACAGGATTGTGTTAAGGCACAGATGTGGCGAAGGCTACAAAAACATTTTTTCACCACCTAAGGTTTTCAAGCACACAGTGGCCTCAATAATGGTGAAAGTTTGGAGCAACAAGAACTCTTCTTAGAGCTTTCCACAGGGACAAATTAAACAATTGTGGAAGAAGGGTCTTTGTGTGAGAGGCGATTAAGAACCTGATGGTTGCTCTGGCTAAGCTCCAGAAATGGAGAAGAGAGAAAATTCCCGGGCAGCCACCACTGCAAGCAACACTCCAGTTATCTGACTTTATGGCTTAAGACACATGGCCAAATTACACATTAGAGACTGATTGGAGTTTGCAAAAAGGCACCTAAAGTAAACTCATATTATAAGTAATAAGATTCTTTGGCCCAATTAAACCAAGATTGAACTGTCTGGCCTCAATGCTAAGCATCAATTTCCAACAGTGAAGCATGGTGCTGACGGGATCATGAGGTGGAACTGTTTTCAGCTGCAGGGACTGCTGGATTAGTCAGGGCTGTGGGGAAGCTGAACTGAACAAAGTACAGTGATATCCTTAGTGAAACCATGCTCTATAGCACACTGGACCTCAGACTGGGCCAAGGGAACAAAAGAACAAAGACAATACAGGAAATAGGTTAGGGTCAACTCTGTGAGCATTCTTGAGTAGCCAAGCCTGACCCAATCAAACATCTCTAGAGAGACCTGATAATAGCTGTCCACTGATGGTCTCCATTCAACCAAAGAGAACTTGAGAGGATTGACAAAGAAGAATGGCAGAAAGTCACCAAATGAATTAGTTTTTCATTTTTATTAAATTTTCAGTTTCTCAAATCTGTTTTTGCTTTGTCATTCTGGGGTATCGAGTGTTTTTTGACGAGGGAAATACATAGATTAAATGAAAGGAATCGTCCGTATCCGTAATTGGAGCTGCTAATCGCCGCACCTCTGCCATGTCCCCATTATAAATATGAGAAGCGTGAGTGCAGAGGAGAGGAAGGAAAAAGGATCAAAAGAGGGAATGGAGATTAAGGAAGAAGAGGAAAAGGCAGGAAGCGAAGGAGCTGGTGTGAGCGAGTGAGCGAGAGCAGGCTCGCTGTAAGAAGGACAGGCAGCTGGGAGAAGTGAGCCCTAGCGGCGTGTTTGGTCACTCCAGCTGAGTTTTGCAGAGGAGCAGGAGTGAGCACCATCGAGGACGGCTTGCCACATAAGGCTGCAGAAGGCAGCGGGAGTCGGGGGCTTGGGAGGTGGAAGCCCCAGCGTGAGTGCCCTGGTTGGCGGGGGAATCCCGAGTCCTATGGAGCCAGGGACCAAAAGGCGACCAGACCAGTAGGAGAAGTCAGCTGCAGGTAGGGCGATTCCGCTGTTGCATGGCCCGGACGGGAGAAACAGGAGACCCGCCAGTTGAAAAAGGCACCAGGTTTTGTTTTTAAAGGACTGCTTCCAGCCAGTATTTTAACCTCGTTTTTAAAGAATTTATTTATTGGATTTTAACCTCCACAGTTGCACTCATTGTCCAGCTCATCCGGTTACATTAATGATGGTGTCGGGTTCAAGAGGCTCCCAAAAGGGAAGTTGGAGCATGAAGCAGAACTTACATCATCACACCACATTGACTGTGAAGTAGATTAAATGGGTTTGAAAAAGTTGTTTTGCTCACAGGATAGAAATCTTTAATGTGCAAGACAGTGTCAATAGAATACATACAGTATATTCCAAGATCTCTCATTAAATTGGCACAAGGTATTGCTCTTTTCATAGTATCTATAAAAAATGCAAAACTTGAATATTTCTTATACTTTGTTGTACTGTTCTATACTTGCTGTGCTACTGTACATGAACAATCTGCTGAAGTTCAAAATGCTGCTTAAGTAAATGAAGGAAGTATAGTAACATGAATGACTTCCACAAACTACCATCTAGTCAAAAATTGTCTAATTGAGTGTGTAATTATTTGTTATATTACTCATTTTCCTTTGGACTACCTTTTTTAGTTTTTAGTTAGTTCAGTTTATTTTTGGACAGTGCCCTTCGCTGAATACATTCTTAGAGTTCTTTACCAAATTTATTGTACTGAGCAGAAGGAAGTTCAACTGGAAAGATTGAATTTGAAAAGCACGGACCAGGAAATGAAGGTAACAAAAAGGTCAAAAGAGAGAATAGTTGTATAAACAGGCAAGCTAAAAGACTGACTGCTAAAGTTTACTAAATTTGTAGAGGTTGTGAAACAAAGCAAGACATCCTGCCTATCAGAAAAAGGTTCGTATTTTAGAATTCTCCACAAAAACTTTGGCAAGGAAGCTACAATCTCACCATCTTAATTACTATTAGTGTGATGATGTCACAGTAAGATGTAACACAGCTTCCGGATGTCACATAGTACCAATGAACAGGAGGTCATTACTAACTACAATATGGCCACCACTGCTAAAAATTAACAAAACAATAACAAAACACAAAACAGTTAGGCAGAGACCTGAGGAAAATAATGATAATAACAATACTTTGAATTAAGCTACTCCAGATTCACAGAAACATACAAATTATGTACAAAAAATAATTTCTATCTCATACTTTGTGTTGCGCTCAGCTGGCTAAATTGTGTTTCATTAATAAATACTGAAGCAATTTTATGCCTTAGCAGTGCGACCTTGATTTTTTTTCTTGTTTAAATTTAAAAAGTTTATAACATTTAAGTAAAATATATCAAAACAATAAGCTCTGTGCCAAGCAATTATTTTTATGTCTACTCAAGTTGTTTTAACTTATCTTATGGTTTTTAGGGGTATGGTGGTGGGGATGCAGTATCAACATGTGGAGCTGATGGGCTATTAGTAGGAACAAAAGGACTCAGATGGTTGCCATAGCCTCAGCAGTTATAGTACTGGGAAAATGTATTGCAGTCCTAGTGAAAAATACACATTTTCATATTGCTTAACACAGATGAATCCTAATAATATATGTCTTTATGGCTGAGATATGGCCAGTTGATAGTGAAGGAGAGGGAATAAAAACTCCAGTCATCAGCATCACTGGAGAAAATAAAACTCTGGGCGATCCACAGTCAAGTATAATGCAAAGTAATAGACACAGTCACAGTTCTGGAGACGCAAGATTGTGCTGTGCAGTCCAATAAGAAGATATAATATTTTCTTCCTTGGATTCCAAGGCCCCAGGTGCCTCTGGTGTCTTCCTCAGTGGCAGTACAGCAGTGACATGGCATGACTCTGAGAAGAGAAACAGAGTAAAGGTGTGTCGGTACAGTGATAATTTTTCTAATAGTCATTATTCTTGTAAAAAAACAAAAAAAAAACTAACAAACAAACAAAGAGGTAATAGCAGGTAATCATCAGCTCTAATCAGTGCATGCTAAACTGAGACAGCATGTCTTCAGCCTGGATTTAAAAGCTTAGACCGGAATTATATCTTTTATGTAAGCAGGGAGATCCTTTCAAAGATTTGAGGCCTTGTAGCTATAGTAATTTCTTGGCTATCCTCTGTGATTTTATTAATCCTTCGAATTATTAGTAGACTGGCATCTAGAGATCAGCCTTAAATGTAACTGGAAGCCGGTGTAAACACTTCTGAACAGGAGTAATGATTCCTTGCAGGATGATTTTAAATTAACTGAAAGTTTCATATAGAATGGTTTGAGCACAGTGTGAATAATAACACATTGTAGCATTCAATTCTAATAAAAAAATGTTTGAATTATTTTCTCATAATCTTGTATATTTAACCAATGTTAAAACATGTTTTAAAAGACAGACTGAGAGGCTACTGTCAAAGATAATGCTCAGGTTCAGTAATAATAATTTAAACACCCATCAATCCATTGTCTCAAAGATAACTAAAACATCTGAGGAAAACATCATCATCAAACACCACTTAAAATTATACACTTGTATTACTTTGAAGAATATAAACTTTTTTATAGACTTTTGTCTGGTTAGAAGAGAAAATATCAAAAGTTACATTTTATTGATATAAAGCTAATTTAAGATGTTTAAAATGCAACTATTGTTATGCTCTTGTGCTGTTTTTGCAGATTTTAACACATATATCATGCTGTGAGTTTAAGTAGGGTTTGTGCAGGTTTTTACACATAATGAAATGTATTCAGCTAATTAATTTGTTCAAAAAGCTGACAGTGACACTGTTACACTGGGGCAATATGTAAATAATTTAAAAACAAATCTTAAGCATGCTGGTTTGACATGAGTTTGTTTGTGCAACAGAAATGAAACAGATGTCGCCATGCCAAACTCATAATAGTGTCTGGATTTGGCAAATCACTATTTTTAGTGCAGTAAGGCTTCTAAACAATCAATAAAACCCAACCAAAAACAGACAAAATTTATGCCGAGAAAAAAACAGAAAAAGCAAATGCTCTGGATACACTTAAAAAAACTGTCCTTTGTCCTTTAAACAAACAAAATATGCTAAGTGGATAGGCCATGCATGAGTATGTAAGCCTGTCAATAAAAATGGCCAGAGGTTGCCCATTCAAGGAAATCAAATTGCAGAAGATAACAATAAATGAAAAAAAAAAAAAAAACGCTAACAAAGCCAGATGAAACATAAAGTGAAAACGCAAACAAAAGTGGAAGTGTTCTTTTCTTTTCAAGGCAAAACTCTGTCACTGAACAGAAGCACAGTTTGTTTATATATAAAATGACACCCTTACAATTTCACACCAACTGTGGTCAGTAACATTGGTCTGGAACATATGTCAGGGCAGATGATGTGATTGGCATGTTACACATCTAGCACCCAGAAGCAAAAAGAAAATAGTAATATTCTCAAACAACCCAAAATTCTGACAGGTAGGCCTTTCTTCTGGTCTGTACTTAAGCTGATATGGCAAGCCATACTGTTCAGTTCTTGGACCAATGTCCAAGATAATGCAAGAGCATAACATTTTATTGTATTTCATGTCTGATGACACTCAGATCTACTTATCCATGAAAACTAGCCTATCATATAGTACCTTATTAAATTATATCTGAACATTAAGATAAAAAAAATCATATGCATCTTTATATTGTATACATTGTTTTTTCCTCATAGAATTCCAGTATATTAGTGAAAAATGAATCCCCCAACTAAATCCTTGCTGAATCCTCCTTAAAACAATTTATTTTGCCATGTGATGCTTGATCTTTTCCAATAATTAGTTGCACTGAATAACTTGTGTTATAGTTACAATTGTGTTACTGATACCTTTTACTAAGTTATGTCCTCAAACTAGCAGATACATCTGATAAAACAAATAGTGTCACCATATGCTGACCTTGGTATTGAAACAATTTACAACTGGAGCCTTTCATTGTAAACTTCTACTATTATGAAATAGCCAAAGTTTCTTCCTTGGCTCTTCTTCGTCATCTAGTTTTTTTTTGTTGTCTTTTAAATATTATTTTGTTCCTTGTCTTATATATTTTGAGTCCATGGCCATAACCCTGCAGTTTTGGAACTGTGCCCAACCCAATTTAATTTGGCTACTGTGGCATCAGTGAATACTTCTTTTGATTGACTCACATTTGGATTTATTAAAATGTGACTTTTGCAATTTTATTCTTGATTAGTTTGGATTTTGGTCTCCTTCCCCTATCTCTAGTTCTTGCGTCTTTCGTTACAGACTTCGTTTTGATAGTGTTTGTCTTTGAATTTGCACTTTTATCACAATGTGTAATATGATTATCAGTATTAAGCACTATTTTGTTTGTTTTGTTTATTTTAGTTTTTAAGTGATCTCCCATTGTTTCCTAGGTTTCAGGAAGGCAAAGGGAATGTAATACAAGGCTTGTGCACCTTGTCCGCCTTTTTGGTATGTAATGCCACAGCAGTCATTATCTCCTATAAAGGATTTCAGGCAAGTTTATGTTGCTTTTAAACTTTTTTATTACAAATGAAGCTTCAGTTAATTTTATGTATTTTATTGCTATTTTCTTTCCATCTATTTTTTTGTTTGTGCTTTAGCATATTATGTTTTGGGACATATTGGGCAATTTTTCTTTTGGTGTTTTGTATTTTAGCTTACTATGCTATTGTGCTTATTAGCTTCCAGCTTGTGCTGACACGTACTCAGACTTACCACACAGGGTCAGATTGTGAAGAAAGTCCTTGCAGGCTGTACTATAGACCTCCAATATAATTCAGTTCTTTCATTCAAGCTAAAGGGCCTCTGTGTGTTAAAAAGTTGTTTTTTTTTTTTACCTGAACCAGCTTGCGATGGTACTCTGGTTACCTTGAACTAATAATTAGCACAAGTAATTTTTTTTTCTCTCAGCTGTTCCATTCTGGTATTTATTACATTCAGTATAGTTTGATTATTTTTTATGTTCTGTGCATATTGGACTTTTTATTGTTTGCAATATTTTTTACATTTTTTGTGTCAGGCTGTTATGAACAGTGTTTTTGCATTCAAAAGCACATTGTGATAAACAATTTGGAGCACTTCAATATAACATTGTACAGTTTGTCTCAGAAAGATTTATCTGTAGGCATTTTGACTTAGAATATCTTACACAAAAGAATCAGAACCTCTTCTCCTTCAAGGAATTATAGTTGGTTCAGCATAATGATAAGTGGAATTACTAAACTATTCATTGCACTTTTCTAAATGAGGTTATAATGACTTTTTCTGCTTTGAACATCTGAAAAAAGATAAAAACTTTCTATCAGTTCTGCTTATCGATTTACAGAACAGAAGGTAAATATAGATTTAAAGGAAAATTGACTGGACCTTTCTTAGACAGATGATGAAGATTGTTACCAGGATACTGCAAATATGTTTAAAATAGGGAAATTTCTTGCTTTACAACTGTCAGTGTACATGTTAAGGAGAAGACCTGATACCACTAGCTAGGATTCTCCAGTGAACGAAATAAAAGTCTTATGTTGTAAGTGATGATATGTGCATGAATGGACTCTGCAAAGGACCCATCCTGGCTGCTTCCATTACTGCCGAGAAAGAACCTGTATAGAAGTTAACAGGTTTGTGAATAAGATGGCAAAAAGGCAGATGTTGTATCTGTATTTTTACCAACAAAATTACTTTAGTATCTCAGGTAGGGTTACGGATTAAATGGTAAAGAAAAGGCACCCAATCCCTGTCCGATAAATCAGAAACAGTCTTCAGGAGGCAGATATGTACAGTATGTGGAAGAGACTTCATGAACAGAAATACAGAGGCAACACTACAAAATGCAAACCACTAGTAAACCATAAAAAGAGGATGGCGAGATTACAGTTTGCAAAAAAAAAAAAGTACTTAAAAGAACCTGGGGAATTCTGGGAAAAGGTTTTGTGGCGAGATGAGACAAAGAAGAACCTGCATCAGTGTGATGGCCAGAGTAAAGTGTGGAGATGAAAAGAAACTGCACAAGACATTATATCATTGTACATTTTATTCTTGTAAATCAAGAAAAAATGTGTCTTTGTACCAAACATTATGTAAATTAAGCAACATTACACTAAAAGCCAGTAACTTGCTATTTAATTCAAAAAGTGTAGCTGTAGACAAGATGCTTTAAGGATTCAGATGCATTCAGTGACCTTGGATAATTTGTGGCTTGTAAGATTATGCTGATGTTGTCGGTAGCATGCTGAATTGACCACACAGAAGCTCACAGGACTATTGTGTGTCAAAACTATGACTTAAAATGTATTTTTTGAAAGTAGTTTTTTTTTCATAATATTTGCTGTTTTATTGATGCCTGAATAAGAAAATGTTCCTTGTATTTTTGAGATGTGAAAAGTAAATTATTTGCAGAACATGGTATTCTTGTAATGGTGTAAACTTTATAAAGTATGTGAGAAATATGAGTTCAATGTAAATGGGTAATGCTTCAACATCCTTCCAGGATCCACTCTCTTGTTTGTGCAATGCAACCAGTTTCCAGTGTTGGGGTTGAAGGACATTTTTGCAGCTTCTCTTATTAAACAGGATTTTGGTGTGAGGATGTCTTTTATTTGGAGCAAATTTCCATTACACCTCTGAAGGCAAATCGACCATTAAATAAATTATTTGACTTGTCTACCCAGTCAGGCCAAGCGATTCTAGGCACCCCACCCTCAGAGGTTCTTCTTTTAGACTATTCACTTCTTCATCAACTGTCTGTTAAATTATTTACACTTTGTGATAATCAAGTGGTTCTAGTACTTATCAAGAGTCAACAATACCTATCCTGATATAAAACACATTCTCCTCTCTAATTATATATAGTCAGGCTGGGGACTAATAGATGTAAATGTGCTACAGTTCTTTTATTTATTGTAGTAGAGTTCTGCTCCAGAGAAAATACACCATCTCTGTCAGAAGAAAGTACTCTTCATTATTAAATTTAGGATATGTTGTATTAATTCTTGAATGAGTCATGAAGAGCTTTCATCTAAAACATAGAGCTTTTACATTTTTTTCTTCTCAGTACCATGTGTAAAGTATGAGAAAATGTGTTGGGACACCTCAAAGGTAAAACTTGCATTTTAGGAAATTACAAAAGTTATTAAATTTCATTTAGGTCTTTTCAGACTGGAATCAACCAACAGAATCGCCTCAAAATGGTGGCGGAGCTCTTTATTAGTATTATACAATACAATACAATACAATACAGTTTATTTTTGTATAGCCCAAAATCACACAGGAAGTGCCGCAATGGGCTTTAACAGGCCCTGCCTCTTGACAGCCCACCAGCCTTGACTCTCTAAGAAGACAAGGAAAAACTCCCAAAAAAACCTAGTAGGGAAAAATGGAAGAAACCTTGGGAAAGGCAGTTCAAAGAGAGACCCCTTTCCAGGTAGGTTGGGCGTGCAGTGGATGTCAAAAGAAGGGGGTCAATACAATGCAGTACACAGAACAGAACAATTTCTCAATATAGTAAGAAATAAAAAATATAAATTTTAGAAGTACAGAGCAGATGTGTATTATCCGTGTATAGCCCTCCTAAATTCAACGCGTCTTTCTTTGAGGAATTCTCTGACTTAATGTCAATTTATATTACGATCTATGACACACTCTTAATAGTCGGCGACTTTAATTTTCATATAGATAATCAGTGTGACCAAAAAGTAAAAGAATTTATGAACCTCCTGGACTCTTTTGATTTGAGACAGCTCGTTAATCAGCCTACACATAAAGCAGGTCATACGTTAGACTTACTAAAGGACTAAAAGTTGATATAAAGCAGGTCATTGATACAGGTCTATCAGACCATTTTCTTCTACTTTTTAATATAGAAATAATGATAGAAAACACTCATGAGAAGCATATTGTTAAAAAACGCTTCATTGACTCAGCAGCAGCTTTAAAACTTACAAACATTCTAAGCAATCAGTCCGTTTACAGTGCCAACTATAATAGCGAGGATAATGTAAATAATAAGGTGTAAAGATTTAATACTAAAGTGAGAGCTGCTGTTGACATAGTTGCACCTGTAAAGACAGTTAAAAAATCTTCTAGCATTGTTATACCATGGAAGACCCAAAGAGTGTCTGATTTAAAGAGAACATGCCGTAGAGCTGAGCGTAAATGGAGGAATACTAAACTAACTATCCACTATGAAATATTAAAAGTTAAAATAACAGAATACAATAACACAGTCCATCTTGAGAGGCGCTGTTATTTCTCTAAGATTATAAATAACAATGCTAGTAATTCCAGAGTTTTATTCTCGACGATTGATCATCTGCTAAACCCAGATAACTCAAAGGAATGCCTCCTAAGTACTTCCAGTAAAACCTGTGTGGCTATTGCTGTATTTTTCACTCAAAAAATTAATAATATTAGAAATAACATAGTATATCTCCCCAACACTAAGGATCCTCCTAAACCCCAGTATTCCGTTATAAACAAATTAAACTCTTTCACTAGGATAGATTTACCTGATTTACATACAATAATTTCTCAGCTGAAACCCTCCACCTGCGTCCTTGACCGAATACCAACAAATTTTTTCAAAGAAGTATCGGGTGTGCTAATTGATAATATTTTTCACATAGTAAATTCATCATTAGATACAGGGGTCTTCCCAGACTGTCTTAAGATTGCTGTAGTTAAACCCCTACTTAAGAAAAATAATCTTGACCCCTCTGCTCTTGAAAATTTTAGACCCATCTCTAACCTGCTTTTCTTAAGTAAAATTCTAGAGAAGGCAGTCATTATGCAGTTAAATGACCACCTCCATAAACATACTATTCTTGATAAATTTCAGTCAGGTTTTAGAACAAATCACAGCACAGAAACTGCACTCGTTAAAGTAGTAAATGACTTGCGGGTAAATGCAGACACAGGCCATTTATCTGTTCTCATCCTCTTAGATCTGAGTGCCGCATTTGACACCATTGATCATAATATTCTTAGAAATCGCCTTAGTCAATGGGTGGGCCTCTCTGGCAGTGTCTTAAATTGGTTTGAATCCTACCTGGCAGGGAGAAAATTCTTTGTTAGTTGTGGTAATTACAACTCAAAGACACATGATATCCTATATGGTGTTCCACAAGGCTCTATCCAGGGTCTGCTGCTTTTCTCAATCTACATGCTTCCGTTAGGTCAGATTATCTCAGGGCACAACGTGAGCTACCACAGCTATGCTGATGACACACAGCTGTATTTATCAATAGCACCTGATGACCCCGATTCTCTTCACTAACACAATGTCTGACTTGTATTTCTGAATGGATTAATAGTAACTTTCTCAAGCTAAATAAAGAGAAAACTGAAATCTTAGTGATTGGCAATAATGGATACAATGAGGCTATTAGAAATAAACTGGATACATTAGGATTAAAAGTCAAGACGGAGGTAAAAAGCTTAGGGGTAACTGTTGACTGTAATCTGAATTTTAAATCGCATATTAATCAGATCACTAGGACAGCATTTTTTCATTTAAGAAACATAGCAAAAGTTAGACCTCTTATATTATTGAAAGATGCTGAGAAATTAGTTCACGCGTTTGTTTTCAGTCAACTAGATTACTGTAACGCAATCCTCTCAGGAATACCCAAAAAAGACATAAATCGTTTGCAACTAGTGCAGAATGCAGCTGCTAGAATCCTAACCAGGAAAAAAAAATCAGAGCACATCTCTCCAGTTTTGATGTCACTACACTGGTTACCTGTGTCATTCAGGATTGACATTAAAATTCTGCTTATGGTTTATAAAGCCTTAAATAATCTCGCCCCATCTTATATATCGGAATGTCTGACATCTTATATTCCAAATCGTAACCTCAGATCCTCAAATGAGTGTCTTCTTAGAATTCCAAGAGCAAAACTTAAAAGAAGTGGTGAGGCGGCCTTCTGCTGTTATGCACCTCAAATCTGAAATAGCCTACCAATAGGAATTCGCCAGGCTAATACAGTGGAGCTCTTTAAAAAACTGGTGACAACACATTATTTTAACATGGCCTTCTCATAACTTCACTGTAATTTAATCCTGATACTCTGTATATCCAATTCATTATAATAACTATTCATGGTGGCTCTAAAATCTGTACTAACCCCTACTCACTCTTCTGTTTTCTTTTCCGGTGTCCTTAGCCACCACCATCTACTCAAAGCACCGTGATGCTCCAACAGTGATGGATTAAAAGCCAGAAGTCTGCATGACCATCATCATCAAGTCCTTCCGTGAGACCCTAAATACAAAGAGGACTATTTCATTTATGTTAGGTAGAATGCCCAGAGGGGACTGGGCGGTCTCGTGGCCTGGAACCCCTGCGGATTTTATTTTTTTCTCCGGCCGTCTGGAGTTTTTTTTTTTTTTTTTTCTGTCCCCCCTGGCCATCGGACCTTACTCTTTTTCTATGTTAACTAATGTTGTCTTATTTTAATTTCTTATTTTGTCTTTTATTTTTCTTTTCTTCATTATGTAAAGCACTTTAGCTACTTTTTTGTATGAAAATGTGCTATATAAATAAATGTTGTTGTTGTTAACAAGAAAAGACTGCAATGGGCGGGGCCAGGAAACTGTGACTGGAAGTGACATCACTGGGGCTGCCAATCATCTGATCTGTATTGAAGAAAGGAGAAGAAGCATTAGATAACAGTGCCAACCCTCAGCTCGGGGTGGAATTACCATTAGATTAGCCTTCAAGTTGTCTCCCAAGTGCACATGTGTCACATGGTAAACCTTGTTTGTGGAAATGATGATGCATAACACTGGTGGAAAATTTAGAGATTTAAAGTTGGGATAGTACATGTTCACATTATGCTGAAATTGACATGTATTATTGTTGGGGATGTTTATATGTGTTATACAAATTAGAATGTACTAGCACAGTAGACCAGGAATTCCAAGGTGCTTCTTAGTGGGGATGCTGGACAAAATACAGACAAAAGGATAGCATGAGCCTATTTTTCTTGGTACCTTATTCATGCACCCAAACTTATTTTTTTTTAAGTACAATTTTTTTCTATACACAGCACAGTGGGAAATTGCTCAACAACTGTACATTGCTGCAAAGGAAGAGCCAAACAAAGAAAATGAATGGAGAGTGCATGATGTGTATACTTTCGTGCACTGTATGCTTAGATAAGAATGTCTGTGCCAGTCTTTTACTTTATATAGATTGTACATGTAGAGTTGGTTGATAATCTTGTGATGTTAAAGATATTGATACAGTATACATGTATTTCCCTTTGACAGTCTCAGATTACACTAGATATTAACCTCATAAATTTTTTCCATATTAGTATCACTTTTATAAGATGGTAGACATTATTTTTGAAAATCTGTTTCATCCCTGCTTAATGTCCTGTTGACTTCATCTATTGTTACAGATTATCAGATACTTTCACATATGAAGACAGCGAGCAAGTAGTGTGAGGAGAATAAACATTTTTAAAAATAACGTCCAAATACCGCTAGTGGTGTCCATGTACAAAGACAATGCAGATGCAGTGTTGTTGTGATGTGCAGGGTAGTCAAAAGGTGAAGGAATATGTTTTCAGAAGTTATACATTCACTATTCACTGCTGCAAGAATTATTACATGAACAAGAAAATACAAACACATAACTTCTGTTCTTAAATCCTTACACAGGCTCCCGGTTAAGTTTAGGGCAAATTTCAAAATCCTCCTTTTAACATATAAAGCATTAAATGGCCAAGGTCCAGCTTACTTGTCTGAACTTATCATGACTTACAAACCAGAGCGCACATTAAGATCTCAAATGCCGGTCTGCTTATGATTCCAAGGATTAATAAAATAACAATGGGAGGTCGAGCTTTTAGTTACAGGGCCCCTAAACTGTGGAATGGTCTGCCTGCTACTATAAGAAATGCCCCATCGGTCTCAGCTTTTAAATCCCAGCTGAAGACTCACTACTTCAGTTTAGCATATCCTGACTAGAGCTGCTGATTAACTGTACAGACTGCATCTCTGTTGTTAGTCATTAGCACTAAAACATAAGTAACACGATAGTTATAATTTGTTATTAACCCTCACCTATTCTGTTTCTCTTCTCAGTACTCAAATGTGGCACTTGCTGCCACAGCCCACCTGCCAAATTGTTTTGCCTGCCTAAGGTAAAGTCATCCCTGATGGAGGATCACAGGAATCGTGGGGTCAAGCTCTGTCTCAGCTGTGGAATGGCCAATTGGGGGAGGCAGCTTGATGGCTGAGGTCTCCAGGACTCTAAACATATCCAAATCATATTATGTGATATCATCTACTGGTCCATACTTGTAAACTTTTAATTTTTATACTGTTTTGAGGATTTGTTCTGTTCTGTGTATTGTATTGTATTGTATTGTATTGACCCCCTTCTTTTTGACACCCACTGCACGCCTACCTGGAAAGGGGTCTCTTTTTGAACTGCCTTTCCAAAGGTTTCTTCCATTTTTTTCCCTGCAAGATTTTTTTTGGGAGTTTTTTTCCTTGTCTTCTTAGAGAGTCAGGGCTGGGGGGCTGTCAAGACGCAGGTCTGTTAAAGCCCGTTGTGGCACTTCTTGTATGATTTTGGCCTTACAAAAATAAATTATATTGCATTGTATTGTATTAAGTAAAAATACAAAAAAGAGAAAGAAAAACAATTATGACTGCCCTGTTTTCATTCCTACTATCAGGGAAAACAGGTGTGAATTGAATAAGGCATGTAGGAGATACAGTATTTTGTTGAAACAATCATTGTTCACTGAATTGTCAGTGTTAGTTTTCACTTGCCAGAGGTTAAGCACCTAAGCACTAGTATTATTGTCACAAAAAGGCAGTAGTTGCATCCAGGAAATCTTTCTGAAACTCACACAAGTATTATATTTATAGAAAGGGAGAAACAAGAAATCAGAATCAAGGAGAGCATAGGTCAAAAATACAAACTGAATACAAACGTCAGGGCACCTTAACAAGTGAAGAAAAGCAAAAACATATTCAGACTTGCCAGGGTCAAAAGCAGAAAATCTCACACATACAAAATTAAATAGTGAGCCATAGGACAAACTGCTGTCGCTCTAATTTGGAGCTGTAAGAAGACGGTAACACAGCAGGTAGTTGTCTCTTAAGTGCATGGGCTAACTGCACAGGGTATGATAACAACAAGAACATAGGCACCTGATTTGCAGGCTGTCGGAAAGCTCAGACAATAGGATATAATAGACACCTAAATGGGTGGCAGATGAGACACAAAACAAGACATTGTTTGCCATAAGTTGGTGAGGGACTGGAACCAAAAAAAAAAAAAAAACATTAAATGGTTGCTCAGCTAGCTGACATGACTGGACCCCTGACACATCACTCATTGTGACATACATATCTTTCATGTAGCAAAATATCTGCCATTCAGTGAAATGGTTGCCTGAAAAAAAAGTACAAAAAATCCCAGAAAGCCTAATCATTATTTCAAGAACCCAATTTAGCTCTGCTTACAGTAACTCCAGTAAAGCGAAAGAAAATATACTGTAGTGTTTTCATAAAATGGGACATGATTAGTAGACATAGCAAGAAATACCCATTAGTGCACACACAGATAAAATCCTCAATGTCCGCTACTGTAAACCTAAAAGACACCCAAAATAATGTGGCAGGATTTTAGGCAAAATAAAAGGTAAGGAAATGGTGTAAATTGGCATGATTGGTCAGACAGCCTGAAAATGTCTTCCTCTTTCAAGCGACTTTGATTCCTCAGCATACTGTACATCCCCACTTATTCATGCATTTCAGCAAACATCGGTGTTGCATCCAATCATCAACAGCAAGTTTGTACATCTGGGATATGCACATCATGCATATTTACTGTCCAAAGTGATATCATTTTGTTTCACAAAGTTGAAAATTGTTTGTGATGTATTCCTCAGACACACTTTGAATAAATTTTGATGTTGTCATACTTCTGATTGCTACAGTGATTCACACATTAAAGTTCCCTATTTGAGTCCTTTGGTTTTATATATCAGAACATAACTTTCACTAACAACTATCTAATCTTAGAGGAAAGTAAAATCTGTGCCTTTAGAAACCTAAGGTTATCTTATTTTAAAGCTAGATGGGGAGTAGATGGTTCATTTTATATATGACAGCAGTAGGATGTACTATAACAAACTCTTGATTTGTAGATGAGCAAGTAAACATTTTTTATTTTAATAAGCCCCTCTGTAACAAAAAGCAGAAGCCAATCCATGAAAGGACACACTTAAACAGACACTCACACACACTGGGCCAAATCTCCAGTCACCAATACAAGCAGCAAGCAGATCTATACACACATGACAAGCATTTGTTGCATTATAATGTGCTTAATTAGAAAATTACTAACATAATTGCTCCCTTGGAATTTTTTACATTTTATTGTTATACAAAAATAAATCACAGTGGGTGTTTTTTTTTACATTGATCAACAGGAGAAAAACTCTTTAATGTTAAAGTGAAAACAGATCTCTGCAAAGTGTTCTATATATACAGTAATGGACTGTGTAAGTATTCATCCCTGTCAAGTCAGTATTTAGAAGATGCATGTTTGGCAGCCATGGCAGCCTTGAGTCTGTATGCATAGGTCTCCATCAGCTTTGCACATCAGGGCACTGTAATTTTTCCCCATTCTTCTTTGCAAAACCAGTCAAATCACTTTTTCAGGTCCAGTCACAAATTGTTAATTGTATTGAGATCTGGACTCTGAATTGAACACACCAGGAGTGTGTTGAGTCTTCTGGGAACAATAAAGAATTACTTAAGAACATTTGTGGTAGGGTGGCATGGTGGCGCAGTAGTAGCGCTGCTACCTCACAGTTAGGAGACCTGGGTTCTCTTCCCGGGTCCTCCCTGTGTGGAGTTTGCATGTTCTCCTCGTATCTGCGTGGGTTTCCTCTGGGTGCTCCGGTTTACTCCCACAGTCCAAAGACATGCAGGTTAGGTGCGCTGGCGATCCTAAATTGGCCCTAGTGTGTGCTTGGTGTGTGGGTGTGTGTGTGGGCTGACGCCCTGCCCGGGGTTTGTTCCTGCCTTGCACCCTGTGTTGGCTGGGATTGGCTCCAGCAGACCTCCGTGACCCTGGGTTAGGATACAGTGGGTTGGACAATGACTGACTGACATTTGTGGTATGTAGAATGCTCAGTAGGGGCTAAGTTGTCTTTTGGCCTTGGAATTCCTGCAGATTTTGTTTTTTTTTTTTTTTGCTCTAGCTGTTGTTTCTGTCTTCCTGGCCATCTGACCTTATCATCATACTCAGAATACAACATTATATATAAGGACACTACTTTCTACTATTTATACAATATATCTATGTTACATAAGCTTGTATTTTTTATTACTTATTCATTATTCTTTTTGCCTAATTTAACTTATTTTTCTTTTCTTGTAACTATTTCTTTGACAACTTGTAAAGCATTTTGAGCTACATTCTATGTATGAAAATGTGCCTTTGTTGTTGTTTAAGCTATTCCTGTGCAGCTTTGGCTTTATGCTTTGGGCTTTTTGTCCTTCTGGAAAGCAAACCTTCCCGAAACACTTTCCCAAAGTGCAGGTTTCTTGAAGACTCTATCAGGTTTTCCTCAGGGATCTCCCTGTATGTTGCTATATTCACTTTACCCTCTAAACTAACAAGCCTTCGAGAACCAGCTACAGAAAAGGATTCCAACAACATGATGCTGCCACCACCATGCTCCATGGTGGGGATGGTATGTTTTTGATAATGTCTGGCCTTTAATCCGACGGCCAAAAAAGTTATAAAATATTCTGGCTATTTTCAGAGCATCCCGTGTGCCTTCTGGTAAACTTTAGCCTATTTATTTATTTTTAACAGTGGCTTTGTCCTTGCCGGTGTTCCATAAAGCTGGGACTGGTGAAGCATCAGGCAATTGTAGTTGTATCTTGTAACTTCTTCAGAGTTCTTACAGGTCTTTTGGTGGCCTCCTTCACTAGTCTACTCCTTGCGATCACTTAGTTTATGTGATTGGTCTGATCTAGGCAGATTTACAATTGTGCCATACTGTATTCTTAATGATTGACTTAACTGGACTCCAAAGGATATTATTCAGTGTCTTGAATATTTCCTTGAATCCATCACCTGACGTGCTTTTCCATCACCTTGGAGTGTTGGTTTTGTCTTCATTGTTTAGGTTAGGCCACAATACTGACTGACCACAAGTTAGACTTTCCAGATGCATTTATACGATTTCAATTGAAACTCTTTAATTCCACATTGCCATTTAACTAATTATATGACTTCTAAAACCAATTGGCTCCACCAATGATAATTTAGGAGTATCAAATTAAAAGAGATGAATACATATTTGATCAGATATTTTTTGTTTTAAATTTTTAACTAATTTAGACCACTTTGCAGAGATCCATTTTCATTTTCAGATTAAAAAATCTGTCTCTGTTGATCAGTGTCACAAAAGCCAAATTAAATCCCCTGTGGTTTAATATTTTGTAACAATATAATATTAAAATTCCAAGGGTGCAAGTACTCTTTTGTAGGTATTGTATGTATGAAGCCCCTCACCCATTTTTTCCAATTCTTTAATTGCATAATTAACTGGCTACAGAAAGCTAACAGCGCATATTTTGACATTATGACTAGATAGTAGTTAAATGAGGATGATTTTCTGGTTTGAAGGAAAAAAAAAAGAACACATTACTTGAAATTAGACTTCAGAATACTAAAAGCCATGAAACAATGTTCTTTTATACTGTGAAAACTAAATTGAGATAACAAGACAATAAGCTTAAATGGAGTGAAGTATTCACAGTTTCATAATAGTGACTTGACCATAGAATAGTTATTATTATAGTCAGTGTAATGTACTGACATGATGATGGAATACCAGTCTTTATTCAATTGCAGCCATATATCAGTTTTGAATGATAAATGCAATAGTAGGGCCTATAATTTATTCAAAGTAACATTCTTGTAAAGGCTTATCAAATGATAGGTAAACAAAAGCATGATATTGTCTGGAATTGTAAGGACAATAATAATGTAAATTCACAAGAGATTGCCTATTTCATATTCACATTTAAACATTATGCACCACTTTCCATGAAATTTGTTACTGGCATAATGTTTCCTTCTCACAAATTAAGGATGTACTATTACAAAACTTGGATTTGAGCAATCAATAATGCAATACTTATGTAAATTTAACACTTTCATTGGAAAAACAAATCACTTGTAATTTCTCTTAAATAAGCGATGCACCACAGGGAAATGTTTGTGTGTCTAGCATGGCCCAAATTCAATATACTTTATTGTGGTTCTGTCAGCATCAATGTTATGATATTGATTATCACAGCTGTCCAACATGAGTCAAAGTGCTTCTGCACTGGCTAGGCCCTAGAGATATGTGTTAAACGGGGAAGTACCTCTGAACTAATAATAACTGACATAAATCTATAAAGTTATTGCCGGAGGAGATTTGTAGAAGATATGCTATAAACTTACTCATCTTTTATTTATGACTTTCAGATTCCCACATATCAATCATTATGATACTTCAGGGGTTCAGAATAAAAATATGTATTGTTGCACTCTAAGGCACAATAACAATAATAATAATAATTATGGTAACATCAAGAATAAAAGCAACAATATTTGGAATATTCCTCTTAGACTAAAGGATTCTTGCTAGCATGTTGCTAGATTTCATTTTTACTTTGATTTTTTGCTTCTGGGTTTTCCCTATTGGTATTCTTCAAAAGAAACTTATTTAAGCATTTAGTTGCAGTTGAACGAATACATTAAAAAAAGCATATAGTGTAATGATAGTTCAAGCACATAAGTAGATTTCTTGCTGTGCAATTACTTGCTTTAAAGTAGTAAGTAAAATTGTCTCTTAATTATGTTATATTGTAATATGAAAATAATAAACAATGTTAAAATTAAATTTGTGTGACAGCCTTACAGTTATAAAACTCTTTTCAACAAATCATTAATCTCATCAGATTTTTAGGTAAAAGTCTTCTGTGATCTGTTTCAACGTGATGCCTCAGACTCCCTAAAGTCATAAAGACAAAATTAACTTGACATTTTCAGAGGTATATTTATCTGGTGTTTGAAACATTTACATCCCAGGCACCTCTGAGAAAAAGTTATTAACCAAATAATAATGTTTGCCTAACTATTTTAGATTCATTTCTAATATATCTAAATTCTGTTGTTTTTTTTATTATAAATATTTAATTACATTCAACGGTTTATTTAATTTTTACTAAATTAAAAAAGATTGAAGGTCTAATTTCTATGCAAATACTAATCATTTCTTCCCATGAATATGGGGCACTGCATTGTTTTTTTTCTGCAGCATGATTCTCTACAGATTTCTTTGAGTAAAGAACACTAACTGGCATAACGCATTTTGAAAAGCTATCATTGTATTAACTTAATTAGCAGGTAATGTGATTATCCTGAACCACAGTTATAAATGCTGTAAAGTGAACACAATTTTGCTTTACCAACATCAGGTACCCTACATACCCTACTGCACAATACTGATGCACAATTCTCCACCTTCACTCTGCAGTTAGGAGTTGCAATGACTCTAAATTATTTAAGCAGACCATTATTAATATTTGAAGCCTGTTTTTTAGAATCATTTTACCAGTTTTTTTATGTGTAACATTTTCTCTTTTCTTTATTGCGTTTTAACATTTTCTACTGAATCCAGTGTTTCATATTCCCTTCAAACGATAAAGGTTTGTAGGCAACTCTGGAACTGTTCCGAATCTCATAGTGAATGCCAGGAAGTTTTTAAAGTATAAAAAAAGCTAATTGACACACTTTTTTTTTTCATTTCTACACTTCAGGATATTTTGTTGTATGTAAAGTGGGTTAGTTAGTCCATTCCACACTAAAGTTTCACAATTAAGCATTCTTTTTTCTCAGTTGCTTACCTTTTTAGTTATTCATCCACTCTTCCACCTGCCAGTCGAACCCATCAGTGATCACACCTGAGTAAAATTTTTCTTAATCATATCCAAGGTCAGGAGTGCCATTTTGTTCCCTGGCTGTATTCCTTTCAATATTAATAGCATGTAAACACTCATTGATTTTATCTCGGTTTATATTGTTTTTTTGGCAAGGTGTTGCATGACACATCTTTGTTCAATTGTACTCCTTGTTGCCTGAAACTCCTGACACTCCAGCACAGCCAATCATAAAAAGGAATGGAATTGAAAACCTGGAGACATGACAAGGGATGTCTAGCAAAACAATGTGTAAATCTTCTTAGGTGGAAAGATTAAAGGTATCAAAATATGATCAAATGCATATTAGCTCACCTAGGAATGACAAAAGAAACAGATTAGCCAGTTTCTTAATCTTAGTTAGATATTTTATGATTTTCCTTTTTTTCTTTTGTAGAAAGACACATGTACGTGTTTTGAAGGTGTGAGATTAGTGATGTAGTGTGTGGTAGTTTCACAATCGATACAGTTTGTGAATGGACTGTTTTGAGAACCTGATTTGTGTTTAACTGTGACCTGAAGTATTAACATCAAAATTTAGTATTTCCTTTAAAATGAAAATGGATAGAAACTCTAACATTTTTGAAAAGACCGCAATGATGGATCACTTTGATGAACCATTTCCAACAATAGTAGGAAATCACAATGCACCACTGGAGTATACATGTTTATGGGTCCACCACAGTGATTTACAACTTTAAATGAGCAAAATATTTCTTTTTCTCCTTTTTTTTGGGCATTACAATTTGAAATATAAAAAAAACTGAGCTGCGGACCATGGTCTTACCGTAAAATTAGAATTAGTATATAAAATCCAGTTATAATCAGCATGCTTGCTTGGTTGTTTGGCTAAAATGACTTCCATAAAGTTTTCTGTTTTCCAGCTGTTGCATTTGTGATATTGTGCCTGAAGATGGTCATAATGCATTATTTTACTGAGAATCTCAGGCAGCTGTGTTGCAGCTTTCCCAATCAAAAATGCTTATTTCCATTGAAAAAATACCAACAATCTTTGGAAGCTATTCAGCTATGTCCCTCTCTGGTTACTGCTGTAGATTAGCCAATGCCTAGGATTCTCTTTACATTTGCATTTGCCTCTTCTAAGCATGCTATGTTTACAACCCTAGCAAGTGGCCATTCTAAACATTCTAGTTTTTCCTAACTAGATTTAAAAAAAATACTTAGCAATTAGAATTAGCAATTAGCAATTCTATTAGAAAAATGGAAATGTCATTTTGACATGTTAAAAACAATACAATTCATTATGTGATTTATTTTGTGCAACTTTTTGTTCATATTTATCAAGTGTGCCAATAATTTCTGAGCCAAATGTATATGTCAGTCACTCAGTAATCACAATTGACCACACCATAGACCTAAGTTTTTCATTCTTTTTGCATCTAGATAAAGCATCCTTGCATTTATAGTGGAATATCTAAGTTCACTAGCAACAAGTCAATTGAATATGGACAGAGTAAATGGTTTGACCACTGTGACTCTGCGAAATGGCCCAACACCAACAGTCATCAATTGCAGTTTACAGAAGGAACTATCGAGTACAACGCCCGTGGTCTGTTTCCTCTGTCATCTGCTGAAAACAATTTTTCAAATTAACAGAACCTTGTTTCAGCCTGCTCAGCCACAAGTCACAGTGTACAGCTGTCATCAAAGATGACTTGAGGGTACAAATGCATAAACCTCAATGCATTTGTCTTTTTGAGGACACCTGATCCAGGAAAGAACATGCAGTTGTTTTGGATATAACTGATCATTTAATTTAATGCTGGTTTGTGAAAGTGTTCAATGGAGAACATTCACCACAAAACATATTTCAGAAATGTCATAATACATTTGCCATTTACAATATTGTCAAAAAAGTGCCTGTCATTGTGAGTTATAATATTGTGTGTCAAAGACATTTGCTCTGTTTCCATACATGAATTTCAGTGACAGTGACACAGATGATAATGATGAGATGGCAAAAGCTCAAAGACGTAAATCATTTTGCTAAAAGATAACAAGGGCAATGGAAACTTTGACAGTCAACTAGAGCACAAAGCTGCAAATGCAAGGAGATGGAATAGTCAAGTGAATATGATGAGGTAATGTCTTTAGATACACTCACAAGTTTTTTTAAAGCTTCGAGCCAAGGTCAGACTTACAACAAAAACTATCAAACTAATCAAAAAACTCTATAAGAAAGTAAAGCCTTTTGAGGTAGCAACAGGTCAATACCTGGCTGATGAAGTTTCATCTATGAATTATGCTGTTCCATGTATTGGAGGTCTTTTTTATGTTAGGGCAAATATGACACCAAGTAAAATTAGCTCAACAGTTCAATTTTCAATTGAAAAATAGTTAACAAAATTTGAAAATGTGGAGTGGTTACAGGGGCTGCCACCATGGAACCAAGGTTCATACGTGACTGGTGTACGGGTGGAGAAAGACACAAACCACATCAATGAGATATTGCCAAATAAATTCTTCTCTCTCTTTTCATACCAAAATCCTTTAATACAAAGGATCTTTCTGCACCACATAAGAAGAGAACAAAGCTCTTTACATTTATTGATTCCCAAGCCTTGTCCACAATCACACAGTTACATAACCAGAAGTCATGTAAACCTCTCACTGTGATTCTGAGGAGTCTGACCTTCTCTGTTAATGAAAAAAAAACAGCACCGGTTCCCTTATTTAGCCCAACTAGCATTCCAATACCAAACAGCCCTAACTCATCTGCACCTGTGCAGCGTATTTTAATTGTTGCCAGCAAGATATTTAGGCTTGGGAGATGTAATCTTAGTGATGAGAGATTTGAAAGTGTAATGAATGCTTAATGCAATAAAAAGTTTGAAATATGTGAATAACAATGAATCAGTAAAAATAACTCCTTATTGTGTTTTAAGGACTGAATGTATCAAGTATTACAGTATGGCAGTAAGATAGCATATGTTTAATATTACATTTATAGATGTCATAACTATTTTTTTTAAGTTTTCAAGCAATCCTTTACTAGCAGAGTTAGTATAGTTATATCCATATTGGCACATATTCTTTACCAGTGCTTTGTTTCTACGGTTATAGCACCCACTCCTCCTTCCTCAATTGTCAACTTCAGATTCTTAATTTTACTTAAAGGAAATATTTGCCAAAAAAAATTATATATTTTTTATATGTTACTTTCTCCTTGTACTTTGTAGTAATGGCTGAGGTTTTGTAATGTTTTCATGCAAAATGAAAGAGAAAAAAGTATGTTGCATAACAGAAGGTAATAGTTACCATTGTTCTACAATAGTAAATGATTTAAAAATCATCCACTGAAAAAAGAAAAAAAAATCTAATGTCGTTGATCAAGAGTCCTAAGGTATTTCACCAAGTCTTCAAGTCAAAAAGTAAAACACCAAAAAAATTGGTAAAGGTAAAAAAAAATGAAGCTTCAGTTTTTTGTTTATGCTTGGTGTTTATTATTCCTTAAGTACCTTTTTATCAACATTTTAGCAAAAAAACAAGCGTTTTACATATTTTGAGCATATGACTGGATAATTGACATGTGGATTATACAACACAAATAATTTGAGTTTTTTTTTTCTTTTTTTTGTGGCTGTTTTTCATATTGCTTGCTGGTATGGAGCATTGGTCACTGTTGACTTCTATTACATCATATACAGTATGTATCTCTCCATTCTGCATTACTATAAACTACATGAGGTAAGTGACATATAAAATGAATATAATTTTAGGTGGACCATTCTTTTAATTTATTTTACATCAACTATTCTTCAACAGATACAATATGAAAGGTACCTTTAACAGTTCACAATGTTTAGTATTAGAAATACATATAGTATCACTACATGTAAGAAAAAAAAATTGATTCTATTGAACTTCGTTGAATTAAATTTAACTTTTTGAAATTCCACTTCAATTCCAAACCTGATTTCTATATACCATATATACTTTCAAATAAATTCTCCCATGGATAAGTCGGTAATTAATTTACCATATAATTTCTAGTATTTTATAATGTTGGTCATATAATTTGAATGTGGAAAACTCGCGCAATTGGTCCAAGAGATTATGATATGCTAACGCCCACCTGAGAGAGTAAACACCGGAGCACACTGCCTTTTTTTTCTATGTGGGTGCAGCAATGCACTGTATCAGCGTGTGCTCCTAACCTCTCTCTCTCTCTCTCTCTATTGTGCCTACGTGACCACATGGTAATACCCAAACTATTCCAAAGCAACGTTTGTGCTGATTTGTTTTTTGTATGTCACACCCTCATACACCTTTATTGTAAGAGCATCCCTTATCTATGATGGAGCGTTCGATCAGAAGAAAATATGAAGCTGGTTTTAAATTAAACATCGTTGAAGTAGCGAAAGAAATTGGTAACTGCGTTGCTACAACAAAATTCAATGCATCTGAGAAACTGAAGTGAGACTGGAGGAGGCAAGAAAATGTAAAAAAAAAAAAATTAAGTGTCACATTTTTGAACAGGCGTATAAATCGGGGTCTGATTTTATGATCGATTTTTCGAGTTTCAAGACCCGACTTATATGTGAGTATATATGGTAAATATATTTTTTTAATTCTAATTCCAGTTCCTTGTATTACTCTATAATAGATCTTACACATTACACTTAACTACTATAGAACTTTAGCTGGTCTGGTGACACTCAACTCTGTGTCTTTCTATAATAATTGTTCATAATTTGCACACTGCCATATGGACATATGCTGCAGTCCTGTCACTACTGCTTAGCATTAAACACAGCAAGGAACACTTTGACAAAAGTGTTTTGTGTGCCCAGACCAGACAGTAAAGTCTGAGTGAAGCATAAACCAACATTGAGGGTGTGTCTAAGAGACATTACAGGTTTATAAAGAATTAGTGAAAAGGCTTCAAGTAGTTTTCTGAATGGCTTTTTAGCTGAGACATGCAGTCAAAAAATTTACATTTGGCAGAATACATATTAACCAGAGCAAATCTTCTTTTTACATGATGATTTTTAAAATCTCAGCAAAATCATGGTTTTATAATGTGGAGTGAAACATATTTAACATAAAAAGAAAAGAGAGTTGAGAAGTTTGCCTGAATTTTAAGGAATTTTATTGAAGTAAAGAAGACCGAGCAAAGATACCACAGTAACCAACTGCACTGAAACCTTGTGGGGTTCTGACAACTAAGAGGGATCAGAAGAGGATCACTGAAAGTGAGAAACCTTAGTCATTGCTTAGTTTTATCAGTTTCCATGTCATGTACAGAATAAGCATGTACTGCAGGAAATGTAAAATTGAGAAAGCGATCATTATTTGTCAAGCTGCATGATGGGAAGTTTTTGCTTATCATGCTTTTTCTACATAGGAGAGTTTTGTGCTCCTTTGATAAGCCTATTGTCATTATAGCATTAAGTGTGCATTTGTCATTTTTACTCTGTTATTTTCTTTCTTCTTTTCATTTACTTTATAAATCTTTTTTGCTTATTTTTACCACTATAAATTTAACAATGTGGAAGTTAAGGCAATAGTAACAAGACAGTGTACAGCTGATCAGTTAATTCAGTATAAACACCAAAAGCTGAAGGCACAAAGTGGTAAAATTAACATTTAGAAGAATAAATAATAAATGTCACACAACCCAGAGACACATGGAGGTAAAATCACCATTTAGAGAAATGAATAATGAATACGAGTAATATAACTGTAGGTCCAGCAGTGTGACATCAGTGCTGTCTCATGCTTGAATGAGAACAGAGTGTTTTAATTTGAGTCTGTTCCCATTCCGGGCAAAATTAGAAATGAGTGATTTCACATCACACTAATTTGAGAGTGGTGGGGGCAACAGAGCTAATAAAATGAAATGGCAGGCTATGTATATTTTCATAATAACCAAGTAAGGGATAAAATTGTTTATAAACCAGAAATATAGAGGCAAATGATACTAATTGGGATTGCTAATTTAAAGTGAGGAGAGCAAATTTAAGCCACTTTATATTATAGCTAGAGGTCCATTCAGATGACAAGAACAGGCTCATAATATTTGAATATACCTGATTAATCACTGCCAAGATAAAGAAGAAGTGATGTTCATATAATGAAATATTATGAAAGGAATGTTTCATTTTTAACAAGAGAAAAATAATCACAAACATGAAAATTGACAGCCAGTGACTCCAATGAGAGAGCAAATGAAAGGAAAGCCCAGAAGGCAACCATTTTAATACAAAAGCCAGGAAGACACAGAAGTTGCTTGGAACAACTTATGTAGAGTTATACAGTTTTCTCCATGTTAATACATAATGGTTCAGAATAACAGTGTACCAAATGTAGGATCAGTTTAGACTGTCAACACCTTTTCAGCCTTAAAGTAAGATAATGGGAGAAGTCATTAGTGAGAGGGGAGAAGACTCTACTGGAAGCCAGAAGGACTTTAGGAAACACATTTTGGTGAGGATTAAATTAAATTGTAACCTGTGAGGTAGGATTTTAGCTTGTGAATTTGGCACCAGTTGTTATGGTGGAATTGCTGTTACTTAATTTTATTTTTGTTATTTTTCAATGTTAATGTTCCATTCTGTTTTTTCATATTTTGTTTATCATATTGTTGTATGGTGTTTTACATTAATGTTTGTTATTTATTTTATTTTCCCAGCATTTTGCATATTGAGCCCAAGGAGGTGAGGGCCTGCAGCTATTGGGTTGTCTCCTGCTTATACAAGACGTCTGATGCCACAGTTTTTTGCATAGAAATGAACTCCAGCTCATGTTCAACTCTATTTTGGATACATTTCTTGGATTCCCTTTAATGTACTGTAAGTTGTAGTTTTCAAACCATGCCAGTTATTGAATTTTTCTGGTTTGCTCTTTTTTAATGTTTTTGTCGTTATTGATTTTGGGAGATACCTCTTTAAGGTATTGTTTAGTAACTTTCAAACTGCTTTTATGTTTAATTTTTTGTTGGATAAACTTTTTTTTATTAGAATTTATTTTATTATAGAAATACTCATTTGTTCTTTAGGCAAGGGGTTTTTATGCCCTGCCTTCTCCCTTTTGAGAGAGAAATTTCTTCTTTGAGCTTCTTATGTCTACCTGTTATTTTTTAGGACTGCCTTGACTATAAACCTGATTTTTGTGATTTAGGCCTAGTTTTGAGTTTTGTGAGCCCTACAATCTGAAAAATTGCTCAAAAACACAGATCTGTACCCAAACAAAGATGTATATCCTGTTTATACAGAAAACAATATTTGTCATATTTATTCTGAAATGTTCATTATGTTCATTGAAATGTCATCAGCAAGTGTGCTCCACCAAATTTACTAAATGAAAAAGGTGTTTCTGTATCGATGTGTAGCAGGACAAATACAAGGTTTCTGTTGATTTGCTTTATTAACAAAAAAATACATTTTTTAGTATAGACAGCAAAATACTATTGATATTATAGATCTGACCAGAGCAGTCCTTGTATTCCTTTTATAGCCAAAGTATACATTTAATATGCAACTTATCATTTATCTCATCTATAACCAAACAAGGAAGCATTTCTTTTCTTAAAGAGTAAGCAGAAACCGTCACAACCTTTAAGAAGTATCTGGAGGAGATATTGAGACAGCTTAGCTACTAGCTAAAACACTGAGCCTTATAGACTGAGTGGTCCCCCCTCATTTGTAAAATTTCTTATGTTTCTTATATACTTTATAAAGATTCCATAAATATACAGATTAGGTAGCTGTTCTACATCTAGTGATATATATGAAAACATGTCCCTTTCCAAGAATGTGAGACAGTTTGGGCATCTGCTTCATTCTAACTGATCATGCAGGCAAGAAGGAAAAGAGAACAGGAAACTTCCAGAGCACACTTTACCTAACACAATGTAGGCCATATTCATGCTCATGTTACTGAAGGGATGTGATGGAGAAGGCAACACATGGGTTTTGTGTGAAAAAAGGAATCATCTGCCTCTACGTACCAATGCACTTGATTGTCTTAATGGGCATTCCTCTGCTTCTGGTGAAAGGCTAGCAGACTTCCACACCATGCTGGGTTGCCTCGTCATTAGTCAGCAGGAGAACTTAAATAGTGTCTTGGAAGAGAGGCACTAAGGTAGTCTTTCTTTTGCACACCTTTATACACCAATCAGTCACAACGTTAAAACCACCTGTCTAATATTGTGTAGGCCCCTCTCATGCCATCAAAACAGCTCTGACCAGTTGTAGCATGAACTCCACAAGACCACTACAGGTATCTTGTGGTATCTCACACCATGCTATTATCAAAAGATACTTTAAGTCTGGTAAGTTGTGAGGTAGGGCCTCCATGGATGGCACTTGTTTTTCAGCATATCTCAAAGATGCTCGATCAGATTGATATCTGGAGAATTTGAAGGTCAAGTCAACACCTTGAACTCTTTTTGAAGTGTGTCAGGGCACATTTTCCAGCTGAAAGAGACCACTATCATCAGAGAATATCGTTGCCTTGAAGCAGTGTACGTGGTCTGTAACCATCTTTATATAGGTGGTATGTGTGAAAGTAATATCTATATAAATACCAAGATCCAAGGTTACCCAGAACATTGTCTAGAGCATCACAATGCCTCTATCAGGTTGCCTTCTTTCCATTGTGCATCTTGTTGCCATCTCTTCCCCAGGTAAACAACATACACTCACCCGGCTGTCTAAAACATGATCTAAAAAAAAATGTGATTCATCAGACAAGGCACCTTCTTCCATTGATTTATGGTTCAGCTGTGACACTCACATACCCATTGTAGGAGCTTTTGGCGATGGACATGGATCAGCATAGGCACTCTGACTGGACTGCAACTATGCAGACCCATATGCAGCAAGCTGTATTGTCTGCTCTGACTTTTCTCTTATGGTCTCATTATGTTTTTCAGAAATGTGTGTTACAGTAGCTCTTCTGTGAGGTTAGACCCAACAGACTAACCTTCGCTCACAATGAGCCATGGACGACAATGACCCTGTTTTTGGTTCACCTTGGACCACTTTTGGTTGGTACTAACATCCCACAAAACCTTCTATTTTGGAGATACTCTGAACCAGTCATCTATCCTTCACAACTTTCACCTTGTCAAAGTTGCTCAGATCCTTACACTTGCCCATTTTTCATTTTTCCAACTTATCACCTTCAGCAACTGGCTGTTCGCTTGCTGTCTAATATATCCCACCCCTTGACAAGTGCCACTGTAATGAGATAATCAATGTTTTTTATTTCAGTTGTCGGTAGTTTTAATGTTGTTGCTGATTGGTGTATAAACGTAGCCTCTAGGTTGGAAAATAGAGCATTCTTCAGATGGAGGTTCATGTAAGTAAACAAAGCCTAAAGCTTTGCTTAGCACAAAGTACTACTGATGCATATTTTTAGTTACTGAATGAAAATCTAGCTATTTAGCTAGAGAGGTGCTGATAATTGTTCAGTAATAGAGTAGCCCATCAGCATCTTGTTAGGTGGAAGAGCAGTGATCGAAGATGGAGTACAACAGACTGACCTGAGCACCAAAGGCAAACCATATGACCATTTAAATTCTGTCTCTGCACACATTTTTACTAATTTATTTTTAATGATGCCATTTGACGTTTCCACTATGCTGGACAATTGAGGATGGAATGAACAGTGCAGTAATTACTTCACCTTCCATTAAGTTCTGAATAATTTTCCCAAAGTTTGATTCTCTATCATTAGCCCAAGTACATGGAATTCCAATTATTTTTATAATTTACCTTAGCAGAGATTCTGTCACTAAAATAGAAATCAGCTTTTCTATAGACAAATTCTTCAGTCCATTTTGAGAAAATATCAGCTGTGATTAGCATGTATTCTAAACCAAATTGAATAAAGTCCATCTGTAATTGCACAAAAAAGTTAAATTAAGGCTGCCCTTCCCTCTTTTAAAAAGTAGAAAGCGTTGTATGAAACAATAGCCTACCACCATGACATTAGGGATTTGGGTCACCCTGTCATTTATGGGGATTAAAAAAGTAGTTTTTGGAGTGCTATGAGTCCTTCTTGAATTGACAAGAGTGAAGTGAGGGAATCAAGATCCTGGGATTGTGACACAGAGGTGACCATCTAGGGTGAAAAATAATAGGTCTGTCAACAGCAGTGACAACCATTTTTTTGCAGTTGCACCCGCCATCATATTTACCTGTTATAATGACCACGTGGATCTTCGATTTTAAGTTGCACACATGTTAAGGTATCTTATCTTCTTAGGCCCACTTGTAGTTTCCCAATTTTAAACATCCTTAGCACTCAGAATTAAAAAAAGTATCATTTTTGAAATTGAATCATCGTATGGATTCTAAAGATGTCTTCTTCTGAGAAAGAGAGGGTCACCAGAAACCCCTAGTCCTACAAACAAGGTGCTTAAATTTGAAGTGAGCATAGTGGATCAGACAGGCGGAGTAAACATAGAGGCATTGTTTGCAGAAGAACTCATAGGTATGGATGACTAAATTCACAGCACCATCCAGTATGAATAAAGTTCCAAATGAACGAAAGAGAAGTTCAGAGAGGTTTAAAACTCAGCTAAGCTTCATTGGATCTAATGCCATTAACTTTAAAAACTAGAAGA
Source organism: Erpetoichthys calabaricus (assembly GCF_900747795.2). Taxonomy (NCBI): domain Eukaryota; kingdom Metazoa; phylum Chordata; class Cladistia; order Polypteriformes; family Polypteridae; genus Erpetoichthys; species Erpetoichthys calabaricus. The sequence continues at coordinate 249,354,804 of NC_041394.2, forward strand.
CCATGTAGCATCACATCTACTAAAATCATAGAACTGGATGTGAAAAATGTAAATGCCATTGATATTTAAAAAAAAAAAAAAAGACACCTTTCGCTCTTTCAGTGAATTTATGCCTGTAGCGGAGACTTGTCACAGTATTTACTGCTAAACACTACATATGCTAATCATCTCACATGAGACCTCTGACTCTAAAAGTCTTTAATTACTTGGACTGCCAGAAGTGAACTGCTAGATGGTCATTAGTGAGATTCAGAGGTCTGCTAATTTGACCTAAAAAGGCTAATGCATAAGAGTTTTTCCCGATTTTTCAACTGTCATTGTAAAAGCAAGAACACAATTTGTCCTGTGATGAAAAGAGCATACACAGCTGGGCTACAGCCTTTCCTCTCCTATCTGGTTTGTGCCAAGTTATTACAGGGTTTCTGCCAAAATTTCTTTTGATTATCCATAGCAAGCCTCAGAATGCTATTAACAGCTTGCTTCCAATCAAATGGAGTCTTTACTTTTTGTTTGTTTTGCAGGCTTTCTAGTCCTAGAACTCAGTGTGCCTTTACTGCCTCATCTAGAGGTTGACACAGCTTGAGAGGAACAGTTCTGTCACCCATATAAGCCTTTTATTAGTTTGCAACATGCAAAGCTTCTTAATTCAATGCTGCCAGTCTCTCCATTAATAAAGTATTGCTTTATTGTCCCTATCCCTTCTATCCTGTTTTCCTATGAAACACTTGGATTAACAACTACTCACTTATCTGGCTTTGGGGAGGACATTTTCTTCTTGACCTGAAGAAACCACTGGATCCAGGTGGTTGGACATATTTGCAACTGGTTAGATCCTTCTATTAACCCTACATCCTTGTTTATCGTCACGTTGTGGTGGCTCCCAGATTCCTCTGGTATCTCCCTTTCAGTGCTTCACAACTTAAGGCATGTTATTGAGTCATATCTAGATCACAATCCTATCATACTCTCTCAGGATTTGGGGCAGGATAGAAAAGCTACTTGGCTCATCCCTGCACAGTTCTGCTCCCTTATTCTATAGTTTAGTTCTGTTAATTGAGATCAATCCTACCATATTCTGCTCTTGGTCAACTTTTCGAATTGCAACACAGTTCTAGCTTATAAGTTCTCATTTTGATATTTCCTGTATCTCTTTCCTTTTCTATCTCCAGCTAAGACATGTGGAATTATGCTCCCTTCGTAACTTTATATTTATTGTGAAATTGGCTCAACTTGTTCTTTACATAATTTGATCTCAGGCAGAAAAAAGTATTTTAATTAAGTATTAAATACACCAATATGTACATTGCATTTAATGACCACAACAACTAAGGGCAGCACAACGGACACTAAATTATAATTATTAGCATCTGATGTTTTATAGGGCAGCCATATGAAGTCAGGCACAATAGCATTTTCCAAAGACTCCCAAAATCATGCACATCATCAAAGGCATATTGAGAATCTATGTAAATATAAGCTGAATTTCCAACTGCTAAGAAACAAGAAAGAGCAAAGCAAAAAATTCAGTAGCCTTGTGAAAGGTATGCAGGCAATACCATCCACTCAAATTCAGAGAATGCACCATGTCCTGAAACCAAATAGCCATGCAGGACTCTAAAGATGGAGCTATTCACATAGAAATTTAGTTTAAAATTTAGTAAAGGATCATCTTTCAAATTAAGGTAGGTAGGAAAACCTTCACCACAACAGCCAGACAACTTACAAGTTTTTCCATCCATAGCAGATAAAAAGAGGCGGTACAGATCAAGAGACATTGTAAGTTTTGTACAGCCAATTCATATTTAGTCAGACAAAACGAAGTTACATTTTGAATAGGTGTCTGAGAAGATAAGACAGAAACTGAGTGTGCAATATAGTGGGTTAAATTATGATCCAGTAGCAGGGGCTGTATAGCTATAATAGAGATATATACTGCTGCAATAGCACTCTAACAGGCAAGAAAAAATGGGACTCGCTTTTTTTAAAACTAATAAACTAGACAGAAAAGAGAACTATGCTGCTGCTACCAGCACAGCTTTTACAAAGGTAGATGTCTCATATGAAAAGAAATGAAAATATTTTTCTTGGTCAGTTACAGTGGAACTTGTATAAATGGATGCCAGGACCCGCAGCAGTACTGTAGCTGGCCTCAGCATGTATATCCCTCCCAGCTTACTAACTGCAAAATGCCTTAATACCAGTTGATGGTGGCAGTGAGTCAGCTCTGATTTGACTGCATTCTGTCATCAGTTTTTTTGCTTGAAAAGTCACTTACAACTTACTGTGTTCATGTGCTGTTGGGGTTGCCACTTGTGAAGTCTTACCCTCCCACATCATTCTGTGCATTTGAATTTCTGGTCTGTGTTTCAGGCAAAAAGTGAAGTCGCTGTTGACTTGATGCTCCATCCAAAAAGAATAATTTTTATATCAGCCATCTACCCCAAGTTGCTTGTGATGACCTAAAATGGCCGAAAAAAAATTTAATCTAATTTTTTATGGACAACAGAGATAATAAAGTTACTGAAACAATAGGCTTCTATGGGGACCAAACAGCAAATAATATTAAAACATCCATGAAAAAAATTTCAGTTTACTCATGTTACACACATAACAATTTATAATATCGGATAAGCATCCTTAATCTGAATGCTCCATAATTCCAACCCTAAAGCTACTATTATTCAGTTACGACAACAGTGTTGCAGTCGATGTGTAGTTGAAAGAATTCTCAGCTACTATTTGAAAGAATTGACAGTTACAAGTACAAGCTTGTATATTTGTGAAAATATGAATTGTAAAATATGTATTTGAAGTAAACAATGTGTCACACCCCATCAAAAGGAGGTGAAAAATTCTGCTGTTAATAAAGCTAATAACAAAGAGCCACAGGAGATGTAGATTTTGATACTCAAAACACCTGAATCACTAAATATCCCTAACAACATCAGGTGAAGTACATGCGAGGCTGCACAGCATCCACCTTGTGACTACACGTCTAAACAAATACAGTAACTAAAGTAAGTTAACTTTACTGTTTAATTAAGAATGCAAACGTGCCATGCCAGAATATAGCTGAATCAGTTTAACACACAGTATATTCATAGACTACAATGCTTATCTAAATTCTGTTTGCTGTTGTTATGCTATATAATGATGCAATAGTCAAAATAACAGAAATGATATTGTAGCAGACAGAACACTTCTCAAACATGTGGAGCCAAGCAGCTGCAGTAGTCTACGTGTGTGTGTGTACCTGTCTGTGTGTCTCTTCTGTTGCTGCACTCACTATAATGTACAAATTAATCATTATGCTTCAGTTACCTTGTGCTGCTGAGATCCTGAATGCATAACAGCTATTTGTAACTTTTTATTTTCTCACAGTGGCATCTTTTTCTCAGTTTATTTGCTTCCTCCCTAAAACCCCAATAGTTTAAAGTGCACGGATTAGAGGATTTGAGGTTGGATGTTTTATGAAGATGCAAATATTCCAAAATATGAAAATATCTGAAATACAGGCATTTTGGTTTAGGGATGCTCAACTTGTATTAAACGCAACTCTAAAAGTCCTAAAAACAAATACACTCCAATTCAAAATTAATGCAGATTGTCATTTAATCTTTACAGGTACTCTGTTACTGAATGAACACACGGTCACTTTTCACATGGTTCCCTTTACATATATGTTCTGGCGTGGCTTCTTTTCTTCTGTTTAAATTTACAGTGTTTTTCAGTTCTCACCTTTCACATATCCTCAATCCAGTCCTCTGTCAGAGGAATCTATTTTATCTGCTTTCGTAGTGTTAGTAGTACCTGTACATAGAGATCGCCACAAAAATTACTCTGCATAACTGAAATCTAAACCTTGCCAGTTAACTCATTATGAGCACTTTAAAGATATAATTAACAATTTATCTTCTATTACCACTTCTGTTTGGGTACTGTAAAGAGCAAATTTTTGTAGCATTGAATAAATGATGGTTAAAAAATCCAATTTTGAACCCAGTATGCAATCATTAATTTTTATGTTATTGTGAATGTATTCTGTATGTATGTTTTTTTTAACTTAAACACCATAGACCTAATTGGGGAGGAACATTTTAAATAGTTAACAATTTTTTAAATCCTCATTTGCTTAAACAAAAGGAGGGATCAAATAGGACAGAGAAAAAAGGCTGAATTCAGATTCCCATCTGTATAATATTATAGTTCTGGAATGACAGGATAAAACTGCGGTTTACACCATTAGGTGTCTTCTCTATTTTTATGTGTTTGCTTATTAAATATGCTTGTTATTCTTTTTGTGAAAAAATATGGCCATTTAAAGGGACCAATGATTGTACTCTGGCAGTCATTTGATATGTTTAAGACAGCTCTTCTGTGCTTATAATGATATTTTTAAAGTAGAGTACAATGCCAAAAATACAGTGTCAAACTACAGAAATGGAGAAAACAAAATGAATGAATAAATAAATGAAAGCACCATTTCCTCTTCATACTACCAGCACTTATGTGCTCATGTAATTTCTTAAGTATATAGGCAATCTTTTTTGACAAGCTGTGATACTTAAGCTGCCTTTATTAAAGTACAGCCACAGCAAAGGCAATGCAAATAATGGCAGATTAACAGCAATGGCAGCAAACGTGTGCACATAAATGCAGAATGGATGAATGCAAGTCCACATGACCAGTCAGAGGTATGGAGTTGTGGAGCATACATTAATTTAAAAGGCAGTGCATGAAGTGAACCAGATGAGATTGGAGACAACAAAGTGTTTTGTATATGCCCTAAATGAAAAGGGACACATAATTCCCTGGGGAATCAATATCAGGGTTTCTAAGATTTAAGTAAAATATGAAGTTGCCTGATCAGCCCAGCCCATGACAGATGCTGAATAGTTCTTCTGTTCTCATGGTTAATTGCCTGTTGTTTTGACAGTGCAAAAGGCAACCTAGTTTAAGGATTGATTTATAGTATATATGCAAGTCTAGCAGCCAAAGAATGAGGTAAAATGGTAATGAAAGCACAGAAATGAGCATGCCAATCAGGTAAACGTAAAGTTCAAAACAGCAGCCATGGCCAAAACCAGCAAAAAGGCCTTTTAAAAAGCAATAAAAGACCAATTTTAAACAAGGATATACTGTAGTTGCAATTGTGAGAGTAGGAAGTCAAATGCAGCACGGGTTCAAAAAGCAAATCACAGGAAGCTCAGAACTGACTCATTGATTTAGCAATGAGAAATCAGAAGCCTGCTTAAACATCAGAACAGAGGGGTGAATAGATGTTGATGAATAATAAGTGACAGGTAGAGTTGCCATGCGTAGTTAATGACCAACTGAGTATGGAAGATATGGCCAAAGCACTGCAAACAGCATACCTTATAGCAAAAATTAATGAGAATGTATTTTAAATTTTTTCATTATTTTATCATCTGAAGATACAGTATTATGCTGTGTTGCATTTACTTTGCTTGGCACTTTATCCATTGTAATTTTTCAAACTCAAACTTGTGATATCATCTACTGTTAGATTCTGCTCCGTACTTCTAAAATTTTTATTTTTATACTGTATTGAGGATTTGTTCTGTTCTGTGTATGGTATTGTATTCTATTGACCCCCTTCTTTTGACACCCACTGCACGCCCAACCTACCTGGAAAGGGGTCTCTCTTTGAACTGCCTTTCCTAAGGTTTCTTCCATTTTTCCCTACAAGGTTTTTTTTGGGAGTTTTTCCTTGTCTTCTTAGAGAGTCAAGGCTGGGGGGGCTGTCAAGAGGCAGGGCCTGTTAAAGCCCATTGCGGCACTTCTTGTGTGATTTTGGTCTATACAAAAATAAATTGTATTGTATTGTATTGTATGAGCAAACTATAATATTTTTAAAATGCAATATATATACATATATATATATATATATATATATACAGTATATATATATATATATATATATATATATATATATATATATATAGTTTTTGTTGAAATCATTGCTAGACTATTAGTAAATTTACTAAATCTTTGATTTGCAAGCAGACTATTTCTTCCCTAAAAATTTAACTCAGTCACATAGTGTGAACCTCTACGATTTACTTAACAGATGTTACACATTTTGATTAATGGAAACTACATAACATATTGAAAACTGATGTGACTTTTTATGTGATTTGGATCTTTACACAGATGTTTCTGGAAGGCACATTGGCACCTTGGGTAGCTCTGTTGACTCAATGTCCTGCTTTCCTGGATGTGAGTTCTATCCTCAGTTATTGTTTGTGTTTATTTTTCTTTCTCTCACATCCCTGAATATTTTAGGGTTGGGTTAATTGGTAAACCTTAAGTGTGGGCAGGGTTGTGTTTCTAAGTGGACCCTTCCCATGGTTGTTTCCTTTACTGCATTCAGTGCTACTGGGGATAGGTTCTACCTCTTCTTTGACTTTAATTTGGATTAAGCAAGTTTAAGAATGCATGGACATGTGAATAAATGTTTCAGCATACATTTTCTAGGTGAGTACAAAGTAAATACCCTCTTACAAAGGAAGGAGCTGCCTACTGCAGGCATGGTAAAAACTAGTAAGAAAGAACTAGTAAGAACTTGTAAGAACTAGTTACATATAAATTCAGCAAGTGTTAAGTAATTAGTTAATTGACAGATGTCTAAAATACTGCAAATTAAATAAAAGCACATTCTACAAAACAGAATGAGTGTGCTTTCAATTTAAAATACTTTTTTTGAGCTAAGTGTTTAGTCACAGCAATATATGTTTCATTTGCCACTAGCACTAAAACTAAAAGCTTCATCATAAAATACTCACTGAGGTCTCAGATGTGGAGGGAATACAATTAAATGCTGAGCCTTCTGTATCAAATATCCCTTGCTCATTTCTAGGCTCCACTTCAGGTTCTCCAAATGTACAAGTGAATGTTATGTTTTTGTAACAGCTTGTTGAGAGATTCCCATGTCGCAAGTGCAAGCACTTGAAGATTAATGAGAAGCAGCACTTTGCCAATTCAGTCAGTATGCTTTTGTCAATCAATCCCAAATAGTTTATAAAAAAGAAAGGGAGTCATATTGTTCTTTTTCTGTAAACATATCTGAAATATCATCAAATTCATTTTAAGACTTTCGGCAAATGCTACTTTTGTAAATATTTTAAAAGATCAATATGATTTGTTAAAGAAAAAAGCAATAATAGTTTCTTTATAGAAGCCTGGGCATTGCAAAATTATTGATTAATTTATTTACATTTTTCTTCTAATTTTATCACTGATTTGAACAAGGAAAACATCTGCCATTTTTATTTTTGTCTTGCTTCTTGTTGTGAACTAGTAAGCCCAGCACTTTATCTCCAGCTCGTATTAGTCCATTCAATCTTGAGTTAGTGTCCATAAAATTTTATCGCAGACATACAGACCTATATCTTGCCCAAATGCTTAAAAGATGCTCTAGTAATATCAAAGTGTGTTTTTCTGTTCTCTTTTGTAACACAGAAGAACTATAAGAAATGGAAGAGCAGAATCTTTTTCTTAGAAGTCTGCAGCCCTTTAATGTGGGTAGTGACTAGTATTTTTCAAGGCTAATGTGCTGTATTTTCCAATGACCTTGTTCGCTGAATATTTTTCTGTAAATCTGCCTTGTTTTTGGCTTCAACAAACATTTTTCCCAGCACCCTACGATACTTTGCAAGGGCAGTGTGACATTACAGCGCTGTAGCAGCCATGTGCAGAACTTAATAATAACAAGATTTATTGTTGTTTACAAGGCATTTCCATCTTGTTCATGGAAGATAATTGCAAAGCATCTGCACAGAGATTAGAAATAAAAACAGTGTTCCAGCTGCACCTGGAACCACCACTTTGTTGAATGGCTAATATATGAGTGACACAATATATACCTTTTTACTTATTGTTAGTTTGTGGCCATTTGTTGTATTCTGTTTGTGGTTATCGTTCTGTGTACATCTTTTGTTGTTTGTTGTTTGAGGCATGGTGGTGCAGTGGTTAGCACTGCTGCCTCACAGGTCAGATCACATGTTTGGCCCCAAAAGCAACCCTAGCCTCATTGCCATTTATGGGCAGTAAGTGGTCTAGGCAAGTGTCTAGGGCGCCCTCTAGCTTTAAGGGTGCATTGCTGGAGCCCCATGTAAAGATTCCTATTTTTATTTTGTTTAGAAAATTTTTCCGAACAGGACCTGAACACAAAGAAATGTTTATGTTTTGTGCCTCAGCAGAGCCTGCACTGTCTGCACTATGCACAGCACAATCTGTTGCCCAGGAAATGGCCCTGGGCGATGCAACATTTTTTTTAAATAATACAGGCCTATCAACAATTGGACTCAAAGTGAATGTCCTATTATATTGTTTTATATTATATACGCATACTAGCAATGTTCGGTCTTAATGTCTGATGACCTACACAGTCCAACAGTAACACAAACAACAGCAGTGATGATGATGCCTATAATAATAATCCTCAAACTGTAGCATAGAAGAGACAGACATGGCAAAATAAAATTAAACGATCAAAATGGCAACAGGACTGTAGCTCTTGAGTGAATTGCTAAAAGTTGATTTAACCCAAACTATGATCATCTCCCAAATGGTCATACATTAAAACTTGTGTTAAAACTTGGCAAATATTGTCCTCTGTTGCCCACCACCATTTGTGAGATTCACTCTTGGAACGCTAAAGCAGTTGTGCATTTTTATGCTTAGGTAGATTGCATTATTTGCATAGAAGAGTATATGGTAACTAGGAATTGTGGGTAAAGATTCCTTTTCAAAGATTATCATTATATTGTCAATTTCACTGAATGTTGTCATTATGCTAAGTTTTCCATTTATTTTATCAATTTAAATGACATATACAGTATATGTTACCATAATGTCTTAGTTAAAAAAAAGAAAAGGTCACCATCATCTAAAGGCAGATGTTTAGTTGATGGTTTAAACAGATAACTATAGAAGGTAAGTGAAGCTAAAACTATGGTTTAAGTGTTTGTTTTATTAATTTTCTATAGAGAAACATTAAAAGCAATAAAGACTACTAATACTGCCTGATTCCTACTTATTTTCTGAAATGGCACCTCTCAAGAGTGTATTTTTCTTATAAACAGACATTGCTATAACTTGACATTCTCAAATTGTGAATTCGAGGTGCTAAAGACTTCAATGTTCCCAGTCCTGTCCCAAGTCTCAATGTACAGGTCTGGCAGTGACAAAAAGTAAAGCAACTTTGACTAGGGCAGCAATAATTCTAAAATCGTCTCTGCCTAGCCCTCATGGACAATTAAAACACCATTTCACCATTCAAATCTAGCTCAGTTCCTCCTTCAACATTTCCATAATTTCACCGAACTAACAGTGAAGCAAACTCCACAGGGTTCGCTCATCACTAGTAGTGACATCCTTTACATCTACAACTGTGGGATGGCCAATATGATTTTTATGCACTGTGGTCTGTTAGACCAGTAGCATAATTTCAAGAGAGTCCCACTGAATCAACAAGTTACTGGACATACTCTGGACCCCCTGGAGGTAGTAGAAAAGGAGAAAACAAAAACAAAACTGAGAGCTATTATGAACAATGCTGCATATCCTCTTGTCTGATACATAAACGCTGAGGACTTTCAGCCAACAAATTATTTGGCAGAAGTGTGTCAAGGAACTCTACTGGGGATCTTTTATACCAACAGCAATATGGCTGCATAGTGACTCACTGTGATTAAGACTGTGCTTATCTTTAGCCATGTCAGAAGTTTTTTTTTAATAATTGTGAAGTGCATTGTGGGAGGTGTTGTTTTTCCTATTATAGTATCTATGTATTTTTTTAAGCTTTTGTAAAAAAAAACTAAATTTCACTCTTGATACAAATAAAATTATCTATCTAACTTTACATGCTTCAAATGACATCATTGTAACATCTCTCTTTTTATGTATTTTGTTTAATACAAATCACAAAAATCACTGTGATGCACTGAATGCATTAATATTATCCTGCTCTTTGTAGTTATGGTGTTTTTTTCCACAATGTTCACTTTTTTTTTTAATTGACAGTTTTTCAGCGCCAGCTGCCAACCTCTTTTAAAGACAGAAGTTACAAATGTTCCTTGCCCATTGCTTAGGTCAAAAAATCAGAAAAAAGGTTAAAAATTGCAGTTATCTTAGGGAAGACATGCAGTTATTATTTGCAACATAATTATCTTGGAAGTCAACAACTTTTAAAATGCTGATTCCGAAAGCTAAAAAAAATGATATGTAGGGTATAGTGTTTTCATAGACCTTATTCGCAGGCTGACAGGCTCACATTCTGATACGTGTACAGTATCACATGATCTATAGGACCGATTGCCTTGATTTTTTCACAGTTTGTGCAGAATCCATATATCTTGAAATATTCCAAACACCATTTAATTTGATGTAATATTTTTAAAATTAACATTGTTTAATTTGTGCCCCTCAGGATACCAATATGCCATATTGAAACTGACTTAAACATCATTACAACTGAACTGTTTTCTGATTTATGATAAATATTCAGATTTTTTTTTGTTTTGCAAGATTTAAAATGGATACTGTAACATGAAACCTAAATATGAACCAGCACTTCTGACAAGTTTTTGCAGAGGATAATATATGGAAGTATTGCTGATATTGGAAACTTTACTTTTATAGCAATCTACTGTCTCAGTTTTTAAAATGTAATAATTATTTCCAAGCTCTTTTGAGCTAGGTTTTTGCAGATGAATGTATGTGTTATTTTATAAATGTATTAACATTTTGCATTATTGTATTAACTGTTTCTAACATATTTTGTGATGCATTCAATGAAAGGCACTATATAAAGTATTATTACAAAAGGTGGAATTCCAGTACAAAGGGCAAACCATAATATGTTTCGATTATAAAGTGGACTAAGCCACAGCATTTTAAATACCTAACCCAAAATTAACCAAATGACCTTAAAAGTGCTTCTATATGCAGATTGTTTGAAGATTGTTTTAAGATTAATCAGGAACTTTAGAAGGTATGTTTTTCCAAAAAATGCTTTGTTTTTTACATTACATTTCTCTGCTGCCAGTTATAGTATTGTACTTGCAAATTTGTTTGGTTTTATTAATACATGCAGATATTTGTCTGTAAAAAAATCTGATAGTGTTTCAGCTAATAGATACTGGCAGCTTACTACCTTAGTTATTTAAGCTGCATTTGCAAATTAAGTATCTACATTTTCTTTGTTTTAAACACCTCAAAATATCAATCTTTTTTAGTCGGAGCACTATCATTTTTTCTTTACAGTGACTATTTGAAGACAAATGGTGTGTTTTTTAAAATATGTAACTTTAAGAAAAATGTGTATGGAGATATGTTAAAATGTATAAATTCCTTCAGAGTAGGTCAAATAGTATATTGTATTAATTACATATTAAAATTATTTTAGAAATGACACTAATTACATAAGAGAGATAAGAGAATACCTAACTGTGGCACATTATCATAGTAACTAAAATAAAAATACTGGATTTAATTAGAATAAGCTATTTACTTCTGATTAAAAGTATTGTTGAACTTTAAGGTAGCTGACAACAAAATATCTGGGCCTGATACTCTATTACAAGACTTATAGACTTGTATAGGGCAGGCTTACTAAGCCATAATGCAAATGGTTTCCTTTGCAAATTACCTCCTGATCAGACTACTTTAAGCTATCTTTTTGTTACAGGACTTTCTAAATTACATTTATTACTTGAATATTTTTCTGCCTAGTCTAAAGACTTTATCTCCTACTTCCCCAGTACATTTGCATATTCTAAGTAATATTATGATTTTATGGAAATATTTCAAATTCAGAAATCTAATTCTAGACTGTCAAACATTTTCTAACTATACTTGTCTAAACTAGTTTGAAATGGAACACATTCTTGAAAGAAAAGCTAGGGCCAATCCAATATAAATGAGCAACTTTTGCCATTCACACCAAAAATCAGTAAAGAAAGCTGTGCTCCTTCTCCTTCTCCTCATCTTTCTTCTTCTTTAGCACAGAGTGTCTTTGGCTTCTTTTACTGTCCTTCCTTTTCTACTTTTTTGCATTGCTCATAAAACCAGTGCTATATTGCACAGTTATTGTTTCTGGTCCATCGAAAAGCAAGGAAAATGATTTTTTTTATCAATTCTTGTATAACCTACACATCTGATTTTAGCAAAACAACCATATCAATATTAATTTTATTATTTCATTTGCTATTACAGCTAATTTGCTAGCTTAAAGCAACATTCTAATACTCCATGCTCCATTTGTAAAACACTTTTTACATTGTCACATTGAGTTACAATATATCTGTGCAGCTTTTAAAATTTTTGTGCAGGTTCCATTATAAGGTGTCTCTACAGATGAAGACATCAACCCCATGCCAAGCTGAACAATACATGGTGATCTACAGATTTTCTGTCAGAGTTTTCTAATCACCCACCTTTAACCCTACTCTCATTTGTTACACTACATTTCACCAAGCTGTGCATCCAAAGTCACAACATGATAGTTAAGAGATTGATTTGCTGACATTCATTCAAAACGTCAATGCTGTTGCATGGCCAGGAATGGCACTTTTTTAAAATGCAGGCAATTCTGCAAACCTGCAGTCATAGACTGTTTATATTATTTCTAAATGAACAAACACCTCTAAGACTGTTTTTAGTTTTCTCTTTAGCTGCTTGGCTGAAATAATAGCTTTGAGTAAATGAACTAAACAAATATGTTATACATTTGTATATGATTTTTATAGATAAACACTGCATTTTGCTTGAAGATGGAGAGGGAGAAGAACTCATATTTGTACATGTAAGTGAAAACATACTTTTTGAGTACAGCAAAAAAGATTATAGTAATAGATTGAAGTAAATGAACTAAAAAGAATATTTTATGATTTTTATAGGTAAACATTACAGGTATTTTACTTGGAAAGTGAGAAGAGGAAATTTTTCTGCCTCTATTTTCACATGTTAGTGAAGATATTGTGCTATAAGTACAACACAAAAATTGATGTAAGTTGATTAGTGTGTTTCCAAAAGGTCAGATAGTTTCAGAGCAGTTTTTTTTATTTACGGAAGGACACATGCATGTAATTAATCTGGTCTTAATTAATCTTTTATTTATTTGAACTATACTTTCTAAATTACATGTGTGTGTAAATGAGATGGGAGGTCAGTGGAATGGTGAGGATGCAGGGAGTAGAGTTGGCGAATGTGGATGAGTTTAAATACTTGGGATCAACAGTACAGAGTAATGGGGATTGTGGAAAAGAGGTGAAAAAGAGAGTGCAGGCAGGGTGGAATGGGTGGAGAAGAGTGTCAGGAGTAATTTGTGACAGATGGGTATCAGCAAGAGTGAAAGGGAAGGTCTACAGGATGGTAGTGAGACCAGCTATGTTATATGGGTTGGAGATGGTGGCAATGATCAGAAAGCAGGAGACAGAGCTGGAGGTAGCAGAGTTAAAGATGCTAAGATTTGCACTGGGTGTGACGAGGATGGATAGGATTAGAAATGAGTACATTAGAGGGTCAGCTCAAGTTGGACGGTTGGGAGACAAAGTCAGAGAGGTGAGATTGTATTGGTTGGGACATGTGCAGAGGAGAGATGCTGAGTATATTGGGAGAAGGATGCTAAGGATAGAGCTGCCAGAGAAGAGGAAAAGAAGAAGGCCTAAGAAAAGGTTTATGGATGTGGTGAGAGAAGACATGAGGTGATGGGTGTAGCAGAACAAGATGCAGAGGACAGAAAGATATGGAAGAAGATGATCCGCTGTGGCGAACCCTAACGAGAACAGCCGAAAAAAGAAGAAGATCACATTCCAATTATTTACATTCAGTGTTTTTCATAACTACCATGAAAACTTTTTTCTTTTATATAAACAGTAGATCATGGAGCTCGAATGCACATCTGATGACAGCGAAGAACTTTTTGAACAACAAAAATCTGAAGATTTAGAATAAACTTCAGAATCTGATATCCTTTATACTTGAAAGGCTAAAAGAAGAAAAATAATTAATGAGAAGAACTGTTGTTTAGCACTGAAACTGCAAACAAACATGACATTCCTAACACTAGTGTTGAGAAAAATAGTAATGAAGCAGCTTAGACTTGGTGCCAAAGTGCTCTAATAAGAAGAAATATGACAGGTCAAAGGGAAAATGTCCTATGCAATACTGTGAAGCAAATGTAGTTCAAAGGAAAGAGCACCATCAGCCATACAGGCCTTTAGACTACGAAAGTTTTATGCTTTGTCTAAGCCACATATTGCAAAAACAACAGATTATCACCATTATTGACCTTGTCCTGTTTATGACTGCGTATTTGTGGTTAATAGATCAGCTCCTAATTTACTTCATTTTTATATAATTAATAAACATTTAGAGCAGTTTAAGATCCTTCTTAGTACTGCTAGCAGGAACTAAAAGCACATGCACACGACAAGCATAACTGGGGAAACCTCACGAAACATCAGGGTATGGGATGTGAATGATAGGGCTGATGAGTATAACACAGAAGATACTGCAGAAATAATGAACAAAGAAGAAGCTGAAAGCTCAGAAAGAGAGGAGAGTGAAGATCATTATGTAAGCTCTGAAAATGATTTTGTTCGCAGTGTAAATAAAAACAATTTGTATTTTGAAAGTTTTAAGAAGTGGTTACAGTCAGCAGATGGTGGGATGAAAAGCATTAAGTCTGCCAAAAAAATGTTTTTCAAATAAAAAGCATCTTTTTAATAACTGACAAAAATGACAATCATCAAACCCTCTTAGACAAAAAAGCATAAGAGATCTATTTTTAAATCAGTATGTCTCAAAAAGAAATTTTTGCCAGGGGCCGTAAAAACTGTACTTAGTCAGTTTAAAACATTGGTACAGTTACCTGCTTACAGAAGAGGTCATTTGCCTTTCTGAAAATGAAAAGCACAGCATCTATCAAATGAAAGATTGTGTGGCACGTTGGATTTGCTCTTACAGGAAAGAAAGCACTAAGCATGGCCTTGAAGAAATGGACAATGATCTACCAAAAATCTTTACACCCGGGAAAGTCTGAGCCTTTCAAAAGGGTGAGTCTGCCACATTTGCTGTACAACTTCTTGCATGAATAGACAGTAACAAAAAAACACACATAACTAAAATAGATTATGTATTAATATGTGACTTTCTTTTGACAGAGATTGTACTCAGCAGTACTGACCGATATGGTGCTAACATGACAATGGGTCAGTTCTTAAGTGCTCACTGTATTGACAAACACTATATTGTATCATTAACTAAACACAAAACAGCTTCTACTCAGAGGCCAGCAAAAACTATGCTGTATCCCATTCTGTTTAATTGGTTATCCATTTTTACCCAAAAAGTTCATTCGAAAGTTGTTGGATCAGGTAATCATGACATAGTTTCTGTATTCTTAACATTCATTGATGAACCATTGCAAAGTGGACTGATATCAAGAGCAGTGTGATCAATATGGTAGGAAATTGGGCTAGGTAAAGATATTACTTGCACCTTATTCCAAAAAAGAGCTGTTTCTACTATACATCACAAATATCCTGACATGAAGGCCAACTTTGCAGATTTAATGTGAACTGCAAGTAAAGCCAGAGTCGGGAGGAGGAGGACTAAGCTTGCTGAGGAAGAGTGGAGGAGAAAGAAAGAAAAGAGAGTATGAGACAATGATAAAGATTAAAGAAAGTGTGTGTTTGGGCTATTGGGGACACTGTAAATAAAAATCATGTGTGCTTTAGTACTGGTGTCATTTGCGTCTGTCTGTGATCCGGGCTGGAATTTTCACAATATAGAAATTGATTTGGTGTAGATAATAGCAAAAATAGACCATATTTGACTGAAATGTCAACTAAAGCACAAATTGCTGTGAAGGATGATTCCCTTTGCTAATTCCTTAACATTTTAAACATTATGGGTCAATTGCCTGCGGTGGGTTGGCACCCTGCCCAGGATTGGTTCCCTGCCTCGTGCCCTGTGTTGGCTGGGATTGGCTCCAGCAGACCCCCGTGACCCTGTGTTCGGATTCAGCGGGTTGGAAAATGGTTGGATGGATGGGTCAATTGCAGTATACTCTAAGCTGGAGATGATTCCATGCTGATCTACTCTAAGTATGTATTTTATGGTAACAAAACTAACTTTGGGGATTAGCACATTTTCAGTGTGCCTCAGAGCTGCAGACTAGCAGTAGATCAAGACCAAGACTAAGTGCAGTAGTAGTGTGCTTTATGGAGTCAGAGATGAGAAACAAAGTTGTGTACTAACTTAACATCTCATGAGCAGGTTTAATGGACTTAGTATGGTAGATAATGATAACAAAATAAATTCTGCAAGCATCAGACAGACTGTTACAGAAATGAAAAAAAAACAAATATGCCATTGAAAAATATCAAAACCATATTTTATATTTATATTTGAACCGACGTACAGCATGATACTGTGTAAAATATGTTTAACTCAATGCCTCCGAAAATAACAAATGATGCATGGAAATATATATATTGTATAACATAAGAAATAGAAAAATACAGATCTCCATACATTTCACCATTATTAATCTTTATTAAAAAGATGCAGAGTCTGTGTATATATTGAAGAAATCACCCGGCCACTGGTTTGGATAGTGCGCATTAAAAGATGTTGCTAGCTTCCTCCATACTGAGAGTGTTGTGGATGTATTTTTGCAAGTATTCTCCAGATCTGATTTGAGATCTCTCACATTATGTTTTATATAGAGCCTGTGCTGCACTGTGATCTATACACTGCAATGAAGAATTCTTTACCAATGTTGTCCACAAAATGTCTTCTACCTAGGTATTTTATATGCTTTAGTGACTTTTGGAATCATTCAGTTATAAGGAAAGTCTGGGTGCATAATCAATGACAAGTTTTAACTCTTCTGTGTTATGTACATAATTGCGAAAATGAATTGGTCAAATGAAGACCCTCAACATTCTATGAACATCCATCCATTCATCCATTTTCCAACCTGCTGAATCCGAACACAGGGTCACGGGGGTCTGCTGGAGCCAATCCCAGCCAACACAGGGTACAAGGCAGGAACCAATCCCGGGCAGGGTGCCAACCCACCACAGGACACACACAAACACACCCACACACCAAACACACACTACGGCCAATTTAGAATTGCCAATGCACCTAACCTGCATGTCTTTGGACTGTGGGAGGAAACCGGAGCGCCCGGAGGAAACCCACACAGACATGGGGAGAACATGCAGACTCCACACAGGGAGGACCCAGGAAGCGAACCCAGGTCTCCTAACTGCGAGGCAGCAGCGCTACCCACTGCATCACCCTTCTATGAACATCCCATAAAAAAATAAATAAAATGAGCCAGGGAGTGATCTCCTTTGGAGATTTAAGGCAGCAGTCACTGATACATTAGATCAAGTAACTACGTATGTGAATTGCATGTAAGACCACAACTTACTGCTGAAACAGAAAAAATGACAATGCTATTGACAGAGGATGAGACCTTAGAAATTTCATGAGAGTAGCTGCAACACAGCTACTTTTAGGTAGTCTACTTCTAAAGTGATTCTAAAGTGATTCTGACCTTCCAATTTGAAGTTAAGCAGGAGGGATTATTTTTGCAGGGGTGATATCAACATCCTAAAATCCTGTTGCAGCTACAGTCAAATAATATTGTCAAATGTTCAATGCAGTAACATCACTATAGGCTCTGCTAATAGTATGACAAAATTAATCAATAGCACTTATGTATTTTCCTTAAGAAAGATAAAATATTATCTTTTTGGCTTTGGTAACACAAGTGGATGTGAAGTGGTGCAGGTTTTAATTTTTTTCATGGTTTTATTTTATGTACTGTTTGACTGCTCATCTTACATTACTTCTGGAATAAAACAGGGTCTCACCATCATCATATCACTGAACATATCATGGGGCTAAGTGGGACAAGGGTCTGCAATATCAACATTTACCCACTATAAAACTAAGCATGCACAATAAATAGGCAGCAGCATCAGCCTTTCATTGTGTGACAAATTTTGTCTTCCTTGTTCTTTTACCTATATGGCTGTTGAATACAGTTTACCAGTGGCCACCTGTTGGTCTGTGCAGTGAGCCAATGCCAGTACTTTTTGAATATTGTCACTGTACTTGTCTAATCCACTTTGCCAAAAGCTGCAATATATATACAAGGTAGAATTTTGTTTCTCTCTAGTGGTGGTACTCGAGTACTTCGAGTTTTGCACATTGTCTTGCAGTGGCCTTGCACCCGTAGGGATTCCTTGATTTTTTTTCCCTTTCCAACACCACTGATTCCATAAAATAGGTCTGACACAGTATTTTCAGAAAATTGTAATGGCATAAGTAATTATTCAATACAAAAGAACACCTCAGACACTTTTTTAAAAAGAGCAACCATTGTGATTGTCAAACAAATAATAGGCCAAAAGTTGAACATTGCCTGCATCAATGACCAGAGTCTATGCCCAATGAGAAACATGAAAAATTAACTTTCATTATCGTGCAAATTACTTCCTATTTGACAATACGCGGTTAACATTTGGGTGACACTTCTTAGCTGAAAGTCTTGTCTTTATCTTTTGTGTGTTTTTTGCCTTTCTTTTTCCTGGATATTTTGAGGTAGTAGTAATCTCACACGACTGTGGCACCTATAATCTTCATCAGACCAAAAAAAAAATTTTTCAAACAGCTTTTTTGCAGTCACTGGACATAGTAATGATTTCAAGCAATTTCATGTAGTCAATATAAAATTTATTATGTTGTTTAAATCTTGTGCAGTGTCTTCTTGTTCTTTTGATCCTCTGCACCTCCATTGTTTAAATCCTGCCTGCCAGTTCTCTGTCTGAGTATTGATACTATTTAGAGAGTTCTTTATCTGCTGGAATTCTACCATGTCAGTTTAAAGTGGCTTCTTCACACCAAATTGCCACATAATAGTAAATTAAAGGCCTATTTCTATTTTTTTTGTTAGCTAATGTGTTGGAATGAGTAGTAGCAAGCCAAACTGAATCTTACGTAATTTCTAATAACCTTTCTGAACCTTTTCCAGTGAGTTTTCTGTTCTAAATATGAATCATTCATTGGTCAAGATCCCTACTGACCTTTTATTACCCTACAGGTCTGGGTCCATGTACCTCTTCTTGATTAAGATGCAGCATTTGATACAGAAATCATTCAGTATTGCTCAAATTGTGTGCAAGCTCAGTTCTGAAATCATGGGACTATCCTTGACTAGCATAGATGTTACACAACTAATCTATAATGTTTTTTGCTCAGGGCTATACACAAGGTGTGCCACAAGAGTCCACTTCATGTTATTCTCACTTAATACCAAATTATCTGCAGATGTCCCATTGCTATTCGGATAATCCTCAAATATACAACAACAAACTCCTTTCTCTCCAACTGCTCCAAAACTAGTTTGCTGCATGTAGAACCTGAAGAAATAGCTGCATTAAAATTTCCTAGAATTAAATGGAGACACAGCTGAGTTTCACATCTCTAATGGTGTAATTAACCATAGTGGGTTTGAAGACTGTTGCTCTGTATAGGTTACCACTTTTTAGCTGCCTTTAAATTAATTTTGACCTGTCATTTATATATGACATTAACTACACTCACCCATGTTTATTATTTTTTTATTTTATTGAAGTTAGTAGACAAATCAGACTTATATCCACTGTAAGAGCAACTGAGCATTTGAGGTTGATTTTTAAAGTATGTCATGTTTAACAAGTTGAAAACATTTTCATCTGGAATTTGTTTAGATTTCATGTTTATTTTTGATTTTATGTAATATTTTTCTGGCGTACAGTTACCTTCTGTGTTCAATATGGCAGCACTACTACAATGTCTATGGATTGTGCATTTGATCGCTATTTCTGGAATGCTTATTCTAAAATAATGTTTAAATCTTGTGCTTTCTCTTGAATAAGGAAGCTCAGGTACAGTTCTATTGTGTGGAGTTTATACCCTGTCACAGAAGCCACCTTTGCCCTGTAAATTTGTAGGACAGACTGTCATTATCCATTTTGCTCTGCTTTGGCATACAAGTTCTTTGCTTAAAAGGCAGCTGCCAGACAATCTCAATTTCAGCACAAGTATCCATTTTCTTTTCACAAGGCCTTTTTGAAATGCAGCCCTTGGGCCATAGCTAATCAATTGTTCAATGAAAAAGTATCATCCCACATTTTCTTCTCAATGCACGGTTTAAGTACTTGACCAGAGCCCAAAGTCCATAACTCAATGATGGGCAACACTGATGGACAAATCTAGGCACCATTCCTCAACCAAACGTTTGGGCTCATGTGCATGCTAGAAATTAATGGCATAACTTCTGGTCCTTCCTTTAAAAACTATTACATGCACCAGATATATATGCTCTTTCTACATGTTCATACTCAGCCTAACCGGAATTTCTTCTCCATAGCAGGACCCTGTTATCTAGTATGTGGCTTTAACAAAGGCTGGAGAGATCTCTTTTACTCCGAAGGGCAACCTGGTGCTGGACCATAAAGTCTGGCAGAATTATCTGTATTAGAGTTAGGCGAGGATGCCTTTAGTCAAATCCTTGCTAAGGAAGTATACAAACAAGACAGTACATAAAAGCCATGTGTTCATCTTGCTAAAGTTGGGAGTTAACTGATCACCAACTACCCAGCAGACATAAACATTTCTAGCAGAAGATGATATTATGTGTGTAAAACCTCAAAGAGAAAGCTGGATAACCGCAAGCAACCAGAACGTGCAACCAAGGCAAAAGAGAAGAGTTTCTGAAAAAAGAAAGAAAAGCATGCTGATCTTTCCATATGTGCTGGAGACAGCTGACTAGGAAAGTAACATGGCATCACCTACACCAAACCATAACTACACCTACTTCAGGAACTATTAGTTGTAACTCAGTAGTTAGAATAACTAATGTATTATGGAATTGGTATAACAATAACCGAAAATTAATAACCTTCGTGAAGTATACGTTTTTAGCTGTAATAAGTTTCTCTCCATAAACCCAGGAATATTTTCAGAGCAGCTTCACACACACTAACTGCAGGGTGAAGGTAGGGTATGGATGAGCTGGTTTGGGGTGGGGGTGGGGGGGAGTTGTTAGAATGTTTTAAACATATGCCACTGTCATGTTGTAAGCACTACACAGCTTAAAACTAGCTAAACAATGTATCGATCTTCACCACATGAATTGAAGGAAATTTATGTTTTGTGTTGGTTATTATTGTCCTTCATTATGCTTAAACAACAACTGATTCTGGTAACTTATACTTGATTGCTAGCATGTCACCTTATCTAATTCAGTAGAAATATATCCTAAATGACATGCCATAAAACAATGGAAAAAGGATGGCTTTTATTTTTTTTACAATTACAAAAAAATCATATAGCACTAAATAAATAGATAGATAGATAGATAGACAAAACTTTATTGGTCCCAATGGGGAAATTTGGGTTTTTTAACAGAAGCTCATTCGATAAATACATAAATAGATAAATAAATATACATATACACAAACTATGTTCTGAACACACAGCAGACTGACCAAAAAGGGAGAAAAAATTAAAAGGAAAGAAAACAGAGCTTCTGACTTGGCAGTCCCAGTCACAGTGAGGCATTATGCAGACAAACTGCTGTTAGTATAAAGGAGCCTCCGTAGTGTTTCTTGACACACTTCTGCTGAATAATTCATTGGCTGAAAGTCCTCAGTGTGTCAGAGAGAGGATGTGCAGTAATGTTCAGAATGGCACTCAGTTTTGTTTTAATTCTCTCCTTTTCTACTTTCTCATAACTGAGCCTGCCCTTTTAATTAGCCTGTTAACTTGGTGGGCAACCCTTGAAGTGATGTTGGCCCAAAATTTCTTGGAATTAGGCAGACATTTATTAATGAATTATTAATTATTCAATACATTCAGCATGCTGAATCACTGCTAACCATTAGGATTTATATCCTTCAATTACTATTTCCTACTACATTTTATAGTTCTATGGTTTCTATATGAGTAGTGGAAGCTGATTGTTTTTTATACAAAATGTAACCTGAATGAACTGTAATTCATTTATTGTAATGTAACTTACAAAGCCAATCAAAATTAGTTTAAAAGATGTTCTGGAAATAATCCTTTGTTTTTGACCCTGTTACTTTTTATTTCAGCATGACATTTAAAGCAGTCCTTGATATCAGGGCCAAAGTGTATCACATGTCATTTTTTTCACTGAATCAGGGGGAATATTTATATGCGCTATTTATCTTTGCTTTGTTCTTTTTTTATTTCTTTTTCTGCGTTTTTTTGGGTGCTTACGGTCTTTTGCTATTTTTTTATCACGCCATGTTTAAAGCTTTTGATACATTTTCTTGATTTTTGTGCCTACCTGTATTTTTACCTTTATCTTTTTTTACTTGCCTCATAGATTAGACAAAAATAAAACATATTACATTTTTACCAGTTAACCATAGCTTCTGTCCTAGCTGCATTACATGATGGTGGGTCATTCTGTATTCCCACAATATTGATTCCGAGGAACGCCATTGCATGTGCTTCCACCTCTGTGGATACATCAAGCCAGCATGCAACTAACAGTCAGCTCTTCTAAAATTTTGGAATTGCCAAACTCCTTTCTAATATACTTTCTAGAAAAATGGAAGCATTCTATTACCTATACTAGTGTATTTTACACATTAACTTCTTTATTGTTAAAGGGTCTGCATTTGTTCTGTTTTTAGCACTGTTGTAGTTACACAGAATAGATGTCAGTTAAAGCAAGTACTGTATATGCTCGTGGACAAGTTCTCCCGCGGATAAGTCGGGACTTGATTTTACAGTATAATTTTTGGAATTTTATAATGTCGGTTGTATAAGTCAAATGCGGAAAACTCACGCTATTGGTACAATGGATTATGATATGCTAATGCCCACCTGAGAAAGTAACCATGGAGCACACTTCCTTTTTTTTTCTATGTGGGTGCGGCAATGCGCTGTATCAGTGCGTGCTCCTAACCTCTCTCTCTCTCTCTCTCTATTGTGCCTATGTGACCACATGGTAATGCCCAACCTATTCCAAAGCAACGTTTGCACTGATTTGTGTTTTTTGTATCTCACACGCTCTTACACCATTATCATAAGAGAATCCCTCATCTACCATGGAGCGTTCCATCAGAAGAAAATATGAAGCTAGTTTTAAATTAAATGTCATTGAAGCAGCAAAAGAAATTGGTAACTGCGCTGCTGCAACAAAATTCAATGCATCTGAGAAGCTGACGCGAGATTGGGGGAGGCAAGAAAATGTGAAAAAAAAAAAAAAAAATAAGTGTTGCATTTTTGAACAGGTGTATAAGTCAGGGTCTGATTTTATGATTTATTTTTTAGGTTTCAAGACCCGACTTATAAGTGAGTATATACAGTATCTGCCAATGCTGACCATACAGAATCGGGGGATGAATCAAGCTTTCGATCTCTATGTACTACCGTAGTTTAGTTTCTTATTTTGTAGACTAGTTTATTGGTCTGTTAGTTTTTTTTCCTCTCCAGCATTTTTCTCAATTATCTCATATCCTGTCTCTATTAAAGTCCAATATTTTCTACTTATACATATTTCTATTTTTTATTTTTATGTATCTGCTGATTATGATCACAGTACTCATTATTTTATCCCTGTTGCATTGAGAATCGCTGAAGAATCAATGGTATGTTTACTGCATCTTCATATACTTTTTTTCCCCCATGCCTGATGGTCATGACACTACAGTTCTTATGGTGGCAGTCCTTAAATAATACCATCATAGCCAGATCCTTAGCCTAGAAGAAATACAATTTAAAGTTATGAGGAAAGATTAAAAGGAGTTGAATCTTTTGCAGTTTAAGCAAACAGAGTGAATCCATGAAGTTTAAAATGACTTCAACAAGAATACTGGGGTACAGTCAGAAACTTGTTAAGGGTAAATTATGCACAAACATTAGAACATTTTTTTTTAAATAAATAAAACCATAAACATATGGAATACTTTGGTAACAGTAGAACATTAGGGACATTCAAAACTCAACTTGATGTTGAATTGGGGGAAACACATGAATGGGATTGGTAAGCTTTGTTGGACTGAATGAATTGTCCTTGTGGAATTTTTTCTAATGTTCTAATGCTTTACACTGAAGCAATGACATAATGTGAAATAATTTATATTTAAATCACAGCGTGATAATAAGGTCTGGGTGAGAAAATTACTTTCAAGGGGCTGAAAGCACATACACCTGAATATATATGTGCTTTGCATTATGCTGCAAATTTAGTTGAGTAAAATCATTTGCTGTAAATAAGCAGGAGTTTTATCTTTAGTTCTAAAACACACAAATTCATTAAAATACTGTGTGAAAATACCTACGTTTATGGTGTTAGAAAGACAAAAAAAGGCTAAAGTGTGGTTGCATTATGAACATAGTCTAGGAAGTCTTTTTTTTATTTATTTTGTATTTTTATCTTATGCTTTTTCTTCTTATAGTTATTTACTCTTACATTAATTTTATCATTGCAGTTCCAGTTTTTTAGGTTCATTTTGTCATTGTAGGCACTTTGTTATAATTTGTTAATGGCCCCAGCCATATCGTTTATGTTTGCTACATCCATTTCTAAGTATGTGACTAAACTGTGTGTGATGTCATAGAAGATGGCAGTGCCCTTTGCCCAATGTGGAAGTTTTTGGTTTAACAAAATTTATTGTAGTTATGCAAAGAAAATTATACATTCTTATTTTGGCTTTGATTCTGGTTTAGCTTTTTGGCATCAAGTGCCTATCTGGCTTCTTGACGTTTGCTTTGTTTTCTTACAACACTTTTACGTGCTTACTAAGGTCAAGATCTTCATCTCTTTTCCTTTGCTTGCTTATCGTGTCCTTTATGGAAATCCAGTTTTAGCCTTAGCCATGATACGCTCCCTTTGTCCCACACAGAAGATCACAAATAAACTTATAAGACAAATGAAAGGACACCACTTAGTGCAACACACTTATTTTGTTGGCTAATAGCCAACATCTAATCCAGATGCTTTTTAAAAAGGTTTTGAGACTTCTACTTCAACTATGTGGATTAGTAGTTTGCTCCACCTCCTCCAGTTCCTTTTTGTGAAGAAGTGTTTACTGAACACAACATTAAATGGACTTCCCCTTATTTTTCACCAGTGTCAAGTAGGTGATTCACTAGTTAAACTGAAGAATTTGGCTGTATTACCTTTATAAATATCTTTAAGGATTCGTAGACTTAGATTAGGTCCCCATGTAGCCTTCTGTGTAGAAGACTAGTGGATTAATACCCAAAGCCTGCGAAAATTAGTGCACATCCTTTGTCTTTTTCCAGTACAGTAAACCTCTGCTGCTCTCTCACTAATGAATCATTGAGCTTTAGAAGAATGTCCTTAGGATATATTGTAAGAAGAGCTGAATATATTAAAAAGAAAACATTTTATTGATCTTCTTAATTTTTATGTGCATTGCCTGGAAAAGTTATTTTCTGAGGTTGCTCACTGCAGGTCAGTGGCTTCCATCTCATAATTAATTCCCTTTTGTCTAGTGGTGCAACTTGCATTTTCTACATAAAGTGCATTTTTAAAACTTTTTACAATTGTCAAGGTTTTTTTTTCAATTTTTGTGTTTCTTTAGTATTTGCTATCCACCCCAGTTTATTAACAATGTCAGAATTAATCTCATAGATATAAATTGAAAAGACTAATGGACATAGCATAGAATCCTGAGGGATACTACTGATGACCTGATTCCATATGAAGCCTTAACTTCTAAAATAAACTCTAGCATATAATTTGTTTCCACCTTAATAATTACCTTGAAAAATAGTTTTGATGCCAATGGCTTTCAGCTTTCGATTTAGCCATTCTATTCATATTTAATGTTCTTATACAGAACTATTTTCAGGGTAGGGATGGAACACTACATGCTGACTATAAACACTTTGTCTAACATTTGAAGCACAGATGTTTCAAAATGTGCCTTTGTAAGGTGTTTCAAATACACATTTCACAAGACCGGTAGGCAGGGAAGTTGCAGTCAGTATGTGTCAGCATGTCATTGACGCCCTCACATTTAGAAGCCCAATTAGTCAGCTGCTCTGATGGTGCCCTCCTTTCCTTACTGACAAAAGTGGTGGCCTTTTGGACTCTACATAGAGAGCACACTCAAGCTCATGTCCCTGGAGTTCTGTGGGTGTAATTTATAAAAGAAATGCTACCTAAGAGAAGAGTATTCAGGTTAGTCAACAGTTTTGAGAAATACTAACAAAGATTCCTGCAAAAGAATCCTTTCTCTAGTGGGAAAAAATTCCAGTTAGAATCCCATCAAATTGTGGAGCACAATTTACAAAATGCAGCTTGCATATTGCAATAATGCATCTTCTATGCTTCATTATTTGAAGTCTGTGCATCCTACTATTATTGAGAAAGGTAACAATCCCACTGCATCAGTTTACTCCCTGGGCACTCTGCTAAAACCAGGATACCAAAACTCTAGAGTTTGGCAAGCCCGTCCACCACAGAAACACTGAGAGACACCTCACACTAAAGGGTGCACATCCCTAATGTGGTCATTGTCAGAAACCGTGAACACAGCACCCCATGTTAAGCATTTTTATGATTCGATGTACTTGATATGGATTGTAGATTTAAAGTGTAATGTGAATAAAAACATGTCCTGCATAACTAATATCAAATAGAACCACAGACATCAAACATCAGCCTCAGCCCCATCATCATAAGCAATTGCATTAGCATCACAGCATGTGACAAATTAGGCTTCTGAACATAAGCAGGCTCTTCATCCTATTGGGCTCATTTTATTTGACAACACAAAATATAACCCAACAAATTAATAATTCAAATATTTCATTTATTGATGTAATAATTAAGTACTAAACTAATTTATGGATTTCACCTCCTTTTTGAAATATGCACACTTATTTTCTGGGCACTGGGACACCTGACAGCAAAAGATGAGGGTTAATAATAATGATGAAATCCAAAGGGTGAGCATGGGAACTAGGGTTGGAAAGGTTTCTCTTTTCATATAATTAAAGATCGTCTTTGCTGTATGGTGTACCCACCCCTTACCATTTGTTTTGTTATTTCCTTTTTTGACACTAAGGACTGGAAAAGGATGTTTCTTCACTGTAGCAAAGATGATCAGTGGATTTTAGGGTCAGTGGTTCTGAGACAGTTACTGTACTCTATTATTAGTGTGTGTAATGTTAATACAAAGGGCCAGGAGTGGTTACTGGAGAGATGGGTGCCAAATGCTTTGAAAACTCAGAAAAATTACTTCACATAGCTTTGTTCTGCTCATTACTACAGAGCCCCCAAGTTCAAATTACAATGATTTTTTTTAATGTTCTATATGCTAATATACAAATTCACGCAACTTTTGTTACCTGTTTGACACTGGCCCGCCCATGACCCCTTCCTTTCGCCTTTCTTTCTTTATTCTTTCTCTGCCTATTTTCAGCCAGAGGTTTCATAAGTTCTATCCATGATTTTTTTCTCAAGTTTTGCTTTTGAAGTCCCTTAAAACCGTCTAACAGTCTAGAGTTGTCTCTTGGCCTGACCCATTTTCTATTTTGCCTAGTTAGTTAGTTTAATTACGTATGATACAGACCTATTGTTTATAAAGGGGACAGTGTGCCTAATCAATTTGGTAAGCATCGGGTTGTGTAGCTAAAGCTCTCTGTCAAAGCCCTTGTGTTCTTCTTTTCTTCTTTCATGTGACTGATCCCTTCTTGATAACATTTAGCCTTTTGTTCTGCCTCTTTGCTTAAGCATTAACTTTGCTTTAGTCCTGGAGATTCGGCTTCTTTGAGTTTAAGAAGATGCTGCATTTTGTTTTCCTCACATTTTGTTTCAATCACATTTGTCTTGATTTTTTAAAATTAATAAGCCCATTCTTTGCTTTTTGGCAATAACTATTAAAAGTTTTTCATTTGTTAATTTTAATACTTATCTTTCTCATTTATCTTTAACATCTGAGAGCTAGGTTTCGTCTTAGTAGTGAAATTATTATTTTGGTCAGACCAGATCAAGCTCTGCTAATGGTTTCATGTGCTAAAGTATCAGGGTAATCCCTTTCAGTTATTCTGAAAATGTCTTTTTGATCTTTATTTAGTTATCTTCTATTTGTTTCTTAATCTGGAAAGCCTTTTAATTTTACATAGTTTATTATATTACTTTGTAATTAAATCTGAAAGATTAACTTGTTGTTGGAGTTAACCTGGTTTGTCTTACTGATGCTTTTCATGGGAAAAATATTGTACAAATGGCAGGAAATGGTTGCTAGTTCTATTAAAAATGTTAACGTTCAAATGTAGTTTTGAGCAGTGGTTGGTCTAAGTGATGCCATGGTTTATTTAGACTACAAAATCATAATATAAATAACTGCTGTAAGTGAAGTATTGTTTTGAAAATCCCTTTTCAGAAATAAACTACGTGACAAGAAAATCATTGACTGTTTATATAACATATAAAAATACACTGCATTGATAAAAGCACATGCAATCAAACTCAATGACACAAATAAAAACTTTACAGAGCAATAACACGAAAATCTATGTCAACCAAATGCTCTTAAGCATAACTTCAATAATTTAGCTGATTTCATATGTAAAGTAATAAACACACAATTTCATTTACAATCAGGCTAGTATTAAAGATGTTTTGCTTTATTTAGCCTTATGACAACATTAACTCAATAATAACACTGGCTATAAAAATTATACAGTCTATGTGTTTTTGTATGACACAAAATGATGGTCTGTACTTACAGTTAAGTATAGAAGATTGAAACCACTAAAAAGACATGAAGCACATTATCTTATGGCGTGTCTTGAAAAATTTTACATTTCAATAAGCAATTGATACCCATTATATGGTTACTATATGTAGAGGTTTTGAGATAAGTTATGTTTAATATTAGTTATTGTAAATAAAGGAGCATGTCTTAGAAATATATTAGTTTATACAGTAATTATAATTTATCCCATATTCCACAGATTATTTAATTTTTCAAGATAAGGCAAGGACAAATTTCTTAAAGAATAATTCTGCATAAAACTGTTAAAAGACAAAGGCTAACGTTTTTATACTTTCTAATATACTAGCTGAAAGAAATTGCCAATTTTTCAAGTGAATGTATTCCATATTAATATGTCCATGAAAGGTCAGTGACCAGTATAATAAAACTTTCCTTTAAAAATAGTTCCTTCATTTAATGGCATGTTCATACTATAAATATGTTAAAGACAGATTTAGTGTAATACTGTCTATCATGCTGAAAATTGTTTTACTGTGCTAAATATCATAGTTATTAACATATTTATACTTATTCATTACAGCAACCCATATATTTAAAAATACTTGCATCACACCTGCTTTATGAAGCATTTTTTTAGCTGACCAATATACAGTATCTTTGTAAAGAATATTTTGTTAAACTCTGGTTCATGTATCATTAAAATTCAGAAGCATATTTTTTAATAAACATCTGGTGACTTTATTAATTGTAAAAACAACACAATATAGTAAGAATATATTTATTTAATCCACTGATTTTTTCTCTGAATTATTCTGCATTAAACCATGTTGATAGCTTTACAATCCTGCATTAAAATTCTCTGCTAGAGTTAGACAGAAAGATCTGTCATTTTCAGAGACCCAGTAAATCATAATTTGCCCTGCAATTGTATAATGCTTTCCATTTTACATGTGAACATAAATTGCACATCTCCAAGAGTGTTGTCATTCATATAAGCTGTCAATTACATCTAATATGGTTCTTCCCAGAGCTGGCTGCACAAAAATGTAATGAGTTATAAGGCACTAAGTAGCATTTGCAGACATGGATATGTTGCAGAAGCAAACATTAAAGGCTTCTTCTATTTACAGAAAACACAATCAGATTTAAATATGAAAATTAGGTAAATCAACAGAGAAAAACACTGTTTGTCCACTGTTTATCTGTCCCAGCTGGACTGATAAGGCATTCTCTAGATTATTGCAATTACAAGTAATTTGTAAATGTAATAAGAGCTTCTTTTTATTACAAGCAATAAAAATCAATTCTTCATTCAATTATGTTTTCTAGCTAAGATATGATATCTACCCCCTGGGCGAGTACAGCAAACAAAAAGGCAAGTTACATAGAGAGGATAAAACCTGTGCGGAAAATAATAATTACAGGGCCTGCAGTTTTCTCATTTTATGCTCTCAGTGATAAAATCAATGAAATAAATGATGACTGAAAACATTCTATTCATATTTTTCCTCAGTATTATTTTAGTATCCTGTGATAACTACTTATAATCAGGAGGCAGGAGCATATTGCATGCGGCTGGTGACTGGACACAGAACCATGTACAGTATACAGTAAAGTTCAACTCCCTTAGGAATCAACATATTGTGTATATTAGTGAGAGGGGAGGCTGTCTTAATATCTATAGATGATAAGCTGCCTTTAACAAGTACATTTTGTTAACTCTGAAAAAGATTCAGATGACTTGATTATTTTGAAATGAAAGAATTTTAGTTAAATGTGCATTTTTCCTTAAATATTGACATTGTTACTTTCTACCCTATCGAGATATTACTAATGTTGCAGTGAAATAACATTTCTTGTCCAAAGCTGAATTTCAAGGAACACTGAGCTGAGTAACAAACACCAAATACCTGTTTTCTGAAGATTCTTTGCAGATTTGTTTTGGGCCATTGTATAAGGCCTACTTTTCACTTTTGATCTATGCTTTTCAGTGAATGCTGAATTAAAAAGTCATACGTTGATCGTAAGTTTCTTTTACTATTGAAGTCACTCTTTTCAATATTGTTGGTTCGCTTTGTCCATTCCTTCATTGGCAGTTTGTATGGATCCACATTGTTTATTGACCTCAACTTGTTTAAATGACATTGTTTTGCTATTATGATTCTGCCTGCTATAAGGCTCAAAAAGGGTGTAGGCATTAGGAAAACAAAAGCCAGACCTGTGCTTGTGTTTATCGAGCATCTCAGATTAGGAAAACAGCCCTAACTGGCTCAATCTTTGTACAGATGGAAGGACTGTGCCTTTCACTTTCTTAGAGGAAGAAGAACCTTTTTCTTATTTCTGCTGGAAATGGAATAGAATTTCTAAACCTGACGAAATCTTGGTCCTGGAGTAAAAGCATTTTTTAAATTTTTCTAAATTAGGAAACTACTCCTAACTTCACCAGGATTTAGAACAACCTATGAGCAGGAACATTCTCCAACTTGCTAGGATGTGCCAGAAGATGGTGTTCAGGTAGAGGTTGGCACAAACATCCCAGGAAAAGCTAAATGGTTTGGAAACGCTGGGCAACAGTGAACTCTCAAAAGTATATCAGTTTGACAGAGATGTAATAATATTCAGAACACTGTATATTTTAATACGTTAAGTGATTGATCCATCTATGCAGAGAAGACACATGTTTTGACCACAAAAAAGCCAGCTTTGCAGTAGCAGTGTCACAACCAAGCATTTCCTTGAATTTTGCACCAAACCTTTACAACACATGAGGTAATACGCAGATTTAAAAATTTCCCCACCACTCCACATAAGTCAAGTCAATTCAAGTCAATGTCAAGTAGAGCATTATTGTCATGTCAACCATATATATTAAAGCACACAGACAAAATAACATCCTCCAGTACCAAAGGTGCAACGTACAACACAATCATACAGCACTTCAGACAGATCACAGAGGATGAATGGGAGGGGGAATAAATAATATAATATCTATACATATAGCTGCACATATATACAAAGTATAAATATACAAATACCTATACCTAAATATGAAAATATATCTAACAAAAAGGACTTTGGGCAGGGAGGCACATCAGAGAGGCTGTAACAAATGTAGACTATAGTCTAAGGACTTTAAGACACCATGCAAAACGGCAGGCAAATAGTGTAAACATAGTGTTAATATAAGCTGCATTCATGCAAATCGTTTTGCACATAAAGTTTATTGCCCCAAGTGTGGATAAGCATGCGTACAGTATGTCTATTGCTAGTAATATCACAGTATCATGGTCATGGATGCAAACTGTATTGTATTAGCCAGTATATCACCCCTGAAAATAAGTGGGGCTGAATAAATGATTGACAACGAATTGGGACTTACACATTCTCTTTGCATTTGTGTTTTCTTATCTGTGGGTATGATGACTTTCCTACCACAATCCAAAGAAGAGTGAGTTGGGTTAATTGGGAAGTCTATGTTCTCCTACTCTGACAAAGTGCGGATGTTTGCAAAAATAAACACTGTGATAAAGAGGTGGCACATCCGGGCCTGGCTCCTGCATTCCATGATTCCATGATCATTTTTATGCTAACATTGTTGATCATTTAGTTTCTCTATGTCTAACTATATTTGCTTATGTGTCATGTGTTTTGAGGGTGGTCCCCCAAGAGGCAGGCTGAAAAAAAAACAGTTCTTTGAAGCTCACTAAATGACTTTTGTAATTATACTGTGCTCTCTTGTGAAAATTCTGGATTTCTTTTGGCTTTAGGCTGTGTTTTTGACTTTGGCTGCTGAATTGGGTATTGGGACTTGTTTCGATTAAACTGCCCTTGCCTTATGCTAGTCAGACCTTATTTTGTGTCACAGAGGATTTTTGTATATATTTTTTATAAAGATCCTATGTTTGCCCTGTTGTTATTAGCCGAGGTTTAACAGCTTTCCCCTTCTAATGGGCATTTTGAGACATTTTTGGGACTTGTATTTTGGAACCCCCGATTCGTGACAGCTAAAACTTAGAGTAAGTGAGTTTAGATCTCTTATTTTATTTAGTGAACAGTTTCTTAATTCACATATAAAGCAAAGTTGATAACCTGTAATTCTGTATATACTGTACCAAACAAATATGCCAATTTCTGTGGTTAGATCACTACCATTCTTTTTAAACCATAAATTTTGCTTTGCTTTACAAGTATTTTGGGATTGGTGGTCAGGTTTTTCAACTCTTTCTGACATTTATTTTTGTCCTTTAATTTGGTTATTTCAGACACTATTACCATGAATAGTGAGTATGCATTACTATTTATGAAAACAGCAACATATAAGCAGGTTGAATGTATGCTCAAAAGATCCACTGTAGCCAGTTTTGTGCTTTGGTTTGGAAGGTTGTTCTGTTGGACAGGTGCCCATTTCATTTTTCTAGCACTGCACAAATGTGAACAGGGGCAGTCCAGTTCTGTGACATAACCAAGGAATATTCTGTTAATTTCTTTGTACTGTTTCTCACAGGAAAGAAGTAAAATTTCTCTGCTTTGTAATACATCTGCTGGCACATGCTGTGTACTGCAAGTTTTCAAATACCCTTCCTTGTTTTGACAACCTATCACCACATCTTTGTTTCACTTGCCTATGCAAGAAGTCTGCCATCTAAGTATAGGCAGCAGCTATTAGTCCATGCAGTCTGCTACATCATGCAAACAGCTGCATTTTTAATCCTGTCTCTGATCCTGGCTCATTCCCTGCTTAAGATTGTTTTTTTTTCAGAATGAGACATCCTGAGGTATTGTATGAGTAATATTTATATAAAGCATTTCAGCCAGTTAGGCATATAAAATAACAAATGAAGTAAAAGGATTTTTTTCCTTTTTGGAGAGATTCTTCTTTTATTTGGAAATATTTAAAATTCACAACCATACTTACATACTTTGCAGTTTACGTATGTAAACATTATCAAGAGGTATGTCAGCTAAGTACAAAGCAGTCAGCATCAGAAATCAGCACAGATTCTTAGCATTTCTCTTGCCCATACAATGCAATACAAATTATAGTTGTTGATCTCAACCAGGTCAAGCATGTGATGGTGTGGGTCGGCTCCTTCCTTCCTCTTCGTTTTTGGGAGTGTTATGAACCGAACACTGTTGATAACATAACCAGATGAGTTGAGCTGATGAGGACAAAACACACCCAGCAAGGGGATGGTGAAAAGTGCAAGTGTTTTTATTAAAAATAAATTAAACAATACTACCAAAAAAAAACAATACTACAAAAAAAAAGTATAGTGCTCATAAAATACTTAATAAATAAATAGTGCATAAAAACAACAAAGTGCTAGTGGAGGTTAGAATCTGAATAAATACATCCATTAAAATGAAGTCAGACAAGAGTCTTTAAAATTCTCATCCCTGGTGCTCTCCATTTAAAACTTACGTCTCTCCGGCTTACCCTATTTGGAACTTACGGCACGGAGAGACATCCATCAACAGACGCAAACATTCTTCAAAATTGGCCTGTGTCCCCACTGCCCAATTCCCAGCATTCCACAGGAAGCCACTGGACCCTGCTTTAATCCAGGCTCCACAAAGTGAAATAGTGCCATCCTCCTCCCACTGCCAGTCACAGGCTTCACCCAGCGAAATGATCGTCCGGAGTGTAACAATCACTCCTGCTCCTGGCTGTTCAGCAGGTTGACCATCTTGCCTCTTCTGAGCACTGGCCATGTGCTACCTCCTGGGGCACCATTTCTGTCCACCGGCTTCAACTCTAAGCACCACCTCACTACTGCTCCTGCCTTTCTCTCTGTCCTTTAACCTTTGCCTCTTTTTTGACTCTTTTTTATTCCGTTTCTCTTTTCATGCTTCCCTTTATAGGCTGCGGGAGTGGTTGCAGGTGCAATCGCCCGATTACTGCCTCAAGCAGATAACAAGACAATCAGACTGCCTGCACGTGCCAGTAAGGCAAAGCACAGACAGCTGACCGCCTCGCAATAACCCGGAGACGGGACGTCTTTGGCAGACTGCTCACACCTGCTCCCACTCCCCAGCATCATTATTTATTTATTAAAATGGCAGTTTTTCTGAGCCGCAGACCCACTATACCACAAAGCAGTTTATAAAACATTGCAACAGGCCATTTCGAACTCCCTCCTTTCACTTTGTAAAGACTTGCCATCTACTTGAGCACATCTACTCCAACCTATGAAATGCTAAAATAATTAACATTTCTATAGTTTATTTCAAAATTTGTATGATTTCACAAAAATATGCAATATAGGGAGTAACAAACTACATACTTTAGAGTGATTTTAATTTGTCACTGTGTCTGGTTTCTTCTTCCTGTCCATGGTGTTGTTGACAGTGGGATGCATGCAGCTGAAAGACAGACTTGTTTTCTCATCTTGTACATGCAGACAGTAATTGTAGCGTTCCCATTCAATATCACAGTTGTTGAGAATAGTTCTCTTGGCATGTTGTCTTTTCTAGAGGGTGACCACTGCCTATTCATTTTGTTTATCTTACAAAGAGACCTTATTTTTCTGGCAATCAGCTTGTTGGGAAGGAGAAATGATGTGAAAAAAAGTGAAAAGTGACCTTTCTCCCTTAGCTGTAAAAGGCTTGATGAGTCACATCATCACAGTCTCTAACAGTCTCTTGCTATATATTAAATTAAAGGAACTCAACATTTGTGTTCTGGCTTATGACACATAATGCAGCACTGCACTAAAGATTTTAAAAATTTCTAGTATAATGGCAAATGTCAGCATTCTATAAGGTACTGTTTAGGAAAAGAAAATATATATAGCATATTTTGGTGTTCTGTTTTAAAGTTCTAGGACTATTTTCTGCTTTTTTTCCTGTTTCCACAAAATTCAAAGCATGTGTCAGTGTGAAACATTGCCTTGAAGAAAAGCTACATGGGCGCAGCAACCATGTATATCAGCTACATACTAACTGCTGACATACTGACATCAAATTGTTTACAGAGAATTCATCAGCTCATGGTGTCAGATGCTCAAAGATGATTTGAGTGGAATTGTCACTCCCTGATCCGTATTTTAGTACCCGTGGACACAAAAGAGGAACAAAGTCTGATGGGAAAAAGATGTGGAAGGGTTTGATACAAAACAGTAGTTTGACAGATTCAGAATTTTGAGAGGGAGGTCCGATTACTTACAGCAACATCTGTTCTTCAACATACACAAATTGTGCTGTACTGGCAGGCTTTTTTTGGTTGCATTACACAATCTGAATCTTGGACACATGAATGAACAAAATCATCATTGATCAGTTGTATAAGCAAATAAGCAAAAAAATAGCTTACAGTTTAACTCACCAGCCTAACTGGTAGCTTATGGTGATGGTGACAGCACAATCATAATCCTACCATACAGCCCTATAAACCATAACCAAATAAATCACCTCTAGGTCCCTGAAATAAACTGAAAAGCCTAATATACTTAAGTTTCATTTGACTTTTATTAGTAGGCCTATAATAATTATATTGAAACTTTTATTCATGATTCCTGCCTACTGTATCATGGCCAATATATACAAAGAATGCAATATTCTTTAATCAATGCATCTGAGAGCTTTTCCAGGGTGAGACTGACTTTAGAGAAACTTTTTAGCATACTCATAGCAAAAGTAAAGAGTGCAATGGATCAAGTTATCAATTTAGGTGAACAGCAGAGCATAATATTTGCAGAGTTTTAACAAAAGCCAATTAATATCAGCCTTTAACAATGTATTGTAAACCTACAGCTGCAGCCCTGTTGCCATGTTGATCTTTTAATTTCATTTTGCTGTATCTGCGTGTATTATCGTAGTATTTCCCTCTACTTACCCTTTACCTGTTTTCTCAAGGGTAAATGTTCTCGTCAGGTTCGTTATCGGATTGGTCTACTGTTGCACTTTAAAATGAACACACACACATAGATAAACACACACACACAGACCCTAACCACAACAGTGCCCTGTGAATGACACACACATGCTGATTAACCCTTTGCACTTTATATCACACATCAGCCTGTCACTCAGCACTTCAAGAGACTTACTTATTATCGGCACGGACAACATATGATGTTTTAAATAGACCTCAGACCTAAATGTTACTTTTGGTCTCCAAGAAAATATTAAAACATACAAAGACTCAGTATCCTTGACTATAGGCCATTTATCAGCCAAGAATACCTTCTTCTCATACTGTCCCTAACTATTGAGTGGCGCCTCACTCTCAGCCTTAAAACCACGCAGCACAGAGCTAATGGCAAAATCTCCAGCTACGCCAGGTGCTCTTAGAAATCTACCTTATTAATTCAATCACTCTAGATATTAAGACAAAGCATAGAAAGTTAAAAGCAGCATGGTATTTATTACAAGAACAATAATAATACCACTGGAACAAAGAATAGAAAATAAGTACTGATAGGAAAGTCTGAATATATATAGTCTTTAGGAAAAGCTTACGAAAAAGTTGAAATGACAATGATGAATGTCCCAGGGATGAGTTTGATTTAGCAATGGATGTTCATGATGCCTTTCTGACGACCAATGTCGTCTTCGTCTGTTCCTCTTCTTCTTCTCCTCCCTCCTGCTCCTTCTTCTGCTCCTCTTCCAAACCAAGGTATATTTATTATGAAATACCATGCCTTGGTTACACAACACATGAACCTGATTGGCTGGCTGTCAATGTGATTGATGAATTTTGCTCAAACTCTTTCCCAGATAATAAAGTTCTTTGATATTGCCTGTTTCCCTTTCCCAGGCCATAAATCCCAGATGTCCATCCATAAAGTAATCAATAGCCTGGGGTGTCAGCAGAGCATCCTTTCCCGGGTTGTAAAATAATTGAGCCCCAGAATGTCTTCCTTTCAATGTAGGAAACAGCTGTTTGAAAGTGAGGTGTGACAAAACCTGCTTTGATCTGTCTTAGTTTATCTGTTGTCTTGTCTCGAACAAAATATAATGGAAACCAAAATGTACAGATTTTATACACCATAACACTGCGTTACCTACATCATGCTGTTTTCAGGATTATTATTATTATTATTGTTGAAGGGTTATTATTTATGTTGTAAATGATAAATAGACAAATATGTTTTCATTATGTAATCAAACTAGGGTCTGGAAAACTCTGTAACTCCATTGTTTTGATAAAAAGTAAAAACAAATGCTTAAGAATTATTAGTTACACCGTAAATGTGCCTGCATAAACTCCCAAAAGCACCTGTTCACATAAGCTTGTTATGTCATCTCCCACAGGACCATTCAGACAGTTTTTTGAATCCATTCTGTTTTCACTTTTGTTAGTCCATCAATATAGCATACAGTATAAGTATGCAATTTGGGCCAGTATGTTCGATTTTTTCACGTCATTCAATGTCTTTCTACTGTTATATTGTGGTTTCCTAGAAGTTTAATACTTCAGATATTATTACTACTTTATATTGTTAATAAGTTAAGAACAAGTTACAAGTTTTTTGTCATTCATTTTTGTGTGTGTCATGTAAGCCATTTAGGCATTCTGGATCCAGCTGTAAGCTCTTAGGGACAAAGGTCTTTTCACTCTTGCTTCATACCAATTTCTTTTCTAAACTTTGTTAATAGAGCCTGTTCCTAAATTAAGGGAACAGTACATCTTGTGATTGTTAACTGATAGTAATTCTGGGTTTGACATCATCAGTTTTGTGTCTAGAGTTTGATGGCAATACACCTTCTGATTATTGTTTGGTTTTCTATCTAGATTCCAGTGGAAATGCAACTTTTAATCCTTGCTTCATATCAGTTCACCTTTCGACTTCATTGTCAGTTTTATGTTTACGTTTTGTGTTGCATTTTGGTTGTTGACTTCTGGGTGTTCACTTATATCAACAGTTTAGCATTTCAACATTGGTAACTGTTTCTCTGGCTTTCCTAATCAACCATTGCTACAGTTTCCTGAACAAAATCACATCTCCCAACCTGATTAGCCTAACCCCTGTGAGTGGCCACATTCTCTCATCCAGGCAGGCAATTCCTGGCAAAGGTTAGTTGAAACTAAAAAAGCATGTAGCTATTACCTATAATGTTGTCCAGCAGATTAGCCTCGATAAAGTAACTAGTACAACACTTTCAGTCAGGTAATACCAATAGCCTTAGGTATTACTAACATCAACTGGTCCTCCTTGCAACCCCGAAGAGAAGATACATTTTATGTAACAGTCTGCATATCATGCCTCACTCCATTATAATTATTATGTCAGTTGACATATTTACAATATCAAATCATTTTTTTACCATTATAAGACATCTATTGGACTCATCTGATTGCAGTGTGGTATCTTTCTAGTCAATTTATATTTGTACAGGAAAGGTAGGAAGCCGAAATTATAACTAATTATGTATGAAATGAAAAACAGCATAACTCCTCTGTAATGGTGTTTCTACATTAAGTGTTGTTTGGGTAAAATGTGTGACCTAAATAATAATATTGTTGTCATGGGGTTATCTGTGTTTTCAAATTTGTGTTTCACACATTTTAAAAAAGAAAAAGAAAATTTGTTAAATAGTTATGCTATTGTAACCAAGATTGTCTTCAACTAATTGAGCTTCTGATTGCAATGGTGTCTTTTTTCACAGAAAAAATCTTACTCCAATTAAGCTCTGCTACATTCTTACTTCACAGAAGTCCACCTTCCGCGGGGAGGTACTTCTATTGAGTTAAATTACTGCCAAAATCCCTATGTGCACTTGCAAAATTTATCATTCATACATAGAAAAACTCCTTTGGCTCAAGTGATTAATTCAGGCTTCAAACTAAGAAGATGTCTTTTCTCGTATTTCATCTGAGTTCTGCTACACGACAAAACCCTAATTTCTTGAGATAATCTGGAAATGCTGAGTTATGATTACACTGAAACAAATTACATTTCGTGGCACCAATTTACCTAGCATGCACATTTTTGGTAACCATCAAGAAAACCAGTTTATCCATGGTGAAACCACAGACAAGGTGCGAATCTGCAAACCCCACATACAGTATGCATGATTGAGCTAGGATTTAGACCTAATATCCTGCAGCTGTGTGCCACAATGACAATAAAAATGTAACATTATTATTATTTTTATTATGTACATAGGTCCACAAAGCAATGTGAAAAGTTGAACAACCACACATGAACTTAAATAAGTATTTTATTAAGCGGACATATTCTAAAATGAAAAACATGAAAAGGCAGTGAAACTGATTTGTTAATTTGGGTTGTTAAAATACGTTGATATTTTTGTCTCTAACAAACATATGCCAAGACATAAGGACAATTAAACTGAAATTAATTACATGGCATTCAATTAGGACCCAGAAAAAATCTTGGCCACATAACAAAGTATTTTTTTCTGCATTGCAGTTTAATTGTTATTATCCTTGTGGCTCTGAGGCACTGTAACTGCAGAAATAATTAGGTAATCAGCATACAAGCTGTGATTAATCATATAGTTAGAAGCAAACTTGCATTATCCAGGACAAAAATATTTTTTTAAACAATAAAAATATGAAATATTAAAAATTCACTTTGGAAAGCATTATAACTGGAGTAATCTCTTTCTCTCTTCCAGTTCCACCTCTGGGTATTACTCAATATTATTCATTTTAGTCCTTGGACACATTTTAGAAACATTTTTGTCAAAAATTCAAATTTTGCACAATTTTACTATTGATATTTTTACGTTTTTTTAAGAAATAAAACAAATATGGCATGATCACTACAAATTGGTACTTAAATAAGACAGACAGAATTATCAAAATAATACAGTAAGTTTGCGAACATAACCTTTGTTAACTAAAAATAAGTAGTGTTAATAAAGATTTGTGGGGATTTTTGTTAAAAATATACATTCTTTAAAGTTATGAATTATTCAGTGGTATACACTTGCACCAGATGTAGAATATAGATAAAGCATATAATTGTAGTAAAGCAATATTCACAACCTCACAGTTACCTACTGCTAGTGGATTTGGTGATTGGTGCTGTATTTTATATGTACAGCATACATAACAAGATGTTAATGCTTAATTAGGGAAAAAATATATATAATTTTTGTTTGAAATAAAACTAAATTGCCCTCACTGAAAAATGTCAGAAAAAAATCAACATTAGGGTGACCTTGCAAGTTTCAGTATT
This sequence comes from Erpetoichthys calabaricus, assembly GCF_900747795.2. Lineage (NCBI taxonomy): Eukaryota > Metazoa > Chordata > Cladistia > Polypteriformes > Polypteridae > Erpetoichthys > Erpetoichthys calabaricus. Next base: position 249,395,788 of record NC_041394.2, read on the forward strand.
TTAAGATAATAAATTTGACTTTAAGTATGATTCGTTGTAGCTGCTAAATAGATAAGCCAGGTTCAAGAATGAGTCAAACACATACCAAAAAAATTCTCAGCCCAAAAAAGTTAATCTTAAAAAAGGTTTAGTGAAAATTCAAAGCAAACAGTTCACGCGAGAATAGAGAAAAATATTATTACACACGCAGAATAAAAAGGCAAAAAAGGAACAAAAAGTTTCTTCTTTAAACTTAACTTTTTCTTGTTAAGCTTCAGTTGTTTTCTATACTTCAGGATGAGTTATTTCTCTATGCTTTACTTAACAATCAGTACATTCTATACGTACGTCACTGCATGGTCAATAGAACCTGTTATGTTACATACAACTGGGCACGGTTTGAAACTTTTTGCCCTCCATGCCTTACCTATGGCATGGCAGATCATTAATTGAGAATAATCTGTAGTCAGAGGGACAAGAAATACTTAGAATATTCCATTTCAATTCAGTTTGTGGGGGTTTTATAATAAGACCTCCCATAGAATATGCACTAATATATAAGCAAACAGTTAACATAACTAAGAAAATACTTCTATCAACCTAACATAACTTGTATACCTAACAAATGGCTCTTACATTCGTTAATATCTGGTAATACTTGTCAATAACTTCCAATCCAGAGTACTCATAGTATTAAGAACGTCTGCTTCACTTCATGTGCGACAGCAGCTTATGAGCAAAGACTGATTCCTACCTTGTCTGAATTGCTTTTGTCTGGTTCTAACCATAGGATAGGTTATCATGTGATCAAGATTCTGGTTTCCTAATTCATCGTAACTCCCTGATGTAAATTCAAGGTTTACTGCATATTGTGTTACTTAAAAGCATGTGTTCAGAGTTAGAAAAAAGTGAAACTCATAGAATAAATGAGCAATTACTGGTTTCTGCTTTAATTGGTTAGGGTATGAACAAATGTTAATGAGCTACTTTTAGTGACTTGGACACAAAGAGGTATTTCAAGAATACAGTCTTCAAATAATGAAAAAATAACTACAGTACAGCCTTTGAGTGGAATTCATTTTCGTTTTACTTAGTAGGTGGCAATTTAGTTTCTGCATTTACAAAAGTGTTTTAGTTAAAAAATAACCTGAGAAAAGGACTGTAAAACACTTGCAAATATGAGGTATATTTTACCTTCTTCATTCTTCAGTTTTTATACATACCCAAACATCATGTTATGATTTTAAAGATACATTTCACTAACTGCTTTACCAGTCATTTTACCCCTGGGTTTACCCAAGTTAGGTGATTGGCCTGCAAATATTTTTTCCTTCACTACTTGTGGTTCTCTGTATGCTTTGGGGTTAGACCAATTCTTTTCAAATCATCCAACACCACCTCCAACCAAATCTTCTTTACCTGCACAGCTTCTCCTTTAGAGCTCAGAATGGGCAACAGAACCTAGAAAATCTTACTTGCACCTCTCACCGGCCCCATCAAGCACTGCCCAGATGGAGTCTGAACTCAACAAATCACATAAGTAAGCAGTAGAACATCTCTGCTTTTGCCCAAACAATTTAATTGCCAATAACTAAATTTACATTTATTACATTAGCATGTTGCATCCTTCTCACACATCATTGGTAACTGACTGTATGGATTCAACACTTCTTTTGTATTTGTAGCATTTATAGTATAGTTCAGGAACGTTTTATATGCATTTGAATTTGTCAGTATCTTTTGTAGATACATGAATTCCATTTGAAAGACTGAAGACATGAGACCAGTTACTTATTATTTTTCTAGATTTTAGTCTTAAGTGTAATGTAATAGATAATTCAACCCCGTTAACTGTGCACTCAGTGACTCCTGGGGATCTGCTACAGAGAATAATGAGGTATAATTGGTTTCAAGTACAAAAATAATTGTGAAGATATGCATCTGAGAAAGATAGGTATGGGATGGAAATGTTATATAAAGTTTTGACCTGCTATTTGAGCGCTAACTGCATAGACTGTTTTTCAGGAATTTCTTGAGAATAGAGATCTGAATGTTACAAAAAAGATGTAGCTGTAGTAATGTTAAATGCAGCCAATAAGTCAGTTTGTTGATCATTTTCAACTGATAGATAAGCATCACGTTTTTTACATGTGCTGGATACACTGTTCTGAGATTTTTCTTTTAAAGAAGACAAAAGTGTCACATTAAGGTTTTTATACTGACTAATATTGGTGTTAGAGAGAAGCGATTAAATGTTGATTAGTACATGCAAGTAAGAATTTCACTGTACTCTGTACACGAGGTAACAATGATCTTATGAGCCTATTATGAACTACAATATATGATAAGTTGCGGTGGGTTGGCACCCTGCCCAGGATTGTTTCCTGCCTTGTGCCCTATGTTGGCTGGGATTGGCTCCAGCAGACCCCCGTGACCCTGTGTTCGGATTCAGCGGGTTGGAAAATGGATGGATGGATGGATATATGATAAGTGAAAAGTGATCTGATGTTACCATGGCTTCAAGGTTACATGATTCAACCAAATACAGAAAGTTATTAATTTTAACAAAGACTTATAATGGGAAGCGACATGAGAATATTGTCTTGAATATGGATGTCGACCCACTGTTCAGATATGTTTAGGTTTTTTTTTTTTAGGTTTTGAAGTGATAAGGAGGATTTAAAAAATGGGGTTGTGTCTTTGGCATTAATGACATAGCTTAGTTAGTATAAATCACATTAAATAAAGAAAATTGCTATTATCCTAGTTATACCTCAATCTATTAAACAGAATCAGTTTAATCTCATAAATATTCTGCACTATGATGACTTAATGATTACTAGGTCCATAGATGATTTCAAAAGACATAAAAGGAAACATAAAAACAATATAGTGTATTAATAATTGCCAGAGCGAAATGTCCAACACACCTACATTTTATTAACTCTGAATTAAGACTTGAGAGGTGTGCTTCTCATAATTATTGGTTGCACAGAAATCAGGTTGTTAGTAATAATAATAATAATAATAATAATAATAATAATAGTAATGATACATTTTCTTTTATTGAGCCTTTTCAAATCACTCAAGGACACATTACAAAATAAGACCATAAATAGTACTATTATTAAACAAATAAAATAAAATATATATCTTTTAAAAATACATTAAAACAAATAATATGAATAATTGACAAAGTTATAATTTATAATGGTGAGTTTTAAGGTTGGCAGGCAGTGTGGTACATTGGTTAAAGCTATGGACTTCAAACCCTGAGGCTGGCGGTTTAAATCCTGTTACTGATACTGTGTGACCATGAGCAAGTCTATTCACCTGTCTGTACTCCAATTGGAAAAACAAAAGAAATGTAACCAATTGTATCTCAAATGTTCTTACTTACCTTGGAAAAACACGTCATCCAAATAAGTAAATAATAATAGGTAAATAATAGTAATTTTTTACATAGAGAAACAGAATCAAGAGATTGAATGTTAACAGCGATAGAATTCCAGAATTGAGGAGCATGATAACTAAAAGGCTGACCTCCCATGGAGGACAGGCAATATTATGGGACAAGAAGATGGTGTAATTCACATTTATATTTAATTTTTCTTGGGCTTTCCTAAAGCTTTAATTTTAATGATAACATCATTTTAGGGGTTTTCTTACATAAAGAATTTCTTTTTGATATCTGTTTTTCATTAGGAATGTCAGTGTGTTTTTCCAAAGGGCACTGCCATTTTAAAGGTTTTCTGAAGATTGCTATCAAAGTAAAATATTCCAAATTCACTTGGATGGTGTAACAATATTCTAATATATAAAGGTCACGTCTTGCAGCTCTAGGTTACCTGTGATTGAATTTATTTTTGATCTATGTGCTTTCTTTTGTGAAATTTTAGGTAAGACTTTTGCTCTGAACATTGACTTTAATTTTTGGATTATGGTTTTGCTGTTTCACTGTTTAAACTCTGGTTTTGACCAGTGCTTCTTTTTTGACCTTGCCTCTTTTCCCAATGTACATACTTAAATGACATTTTAAATGGAAAGGGAGAGAAAGGATTACAGTTGTCATACAAAATCCTTTCAAGGTTTATCCATTTGGTTATTGCAACCACGTCTATTTTGTCCCTGGGAAGTGATCACCATGGATTTCGTTACAGATTTTCCTCCCTCATGATTGCACCACAATTTTTGTAGTAATGGATCAATTTTTTAAATATGTCCATTACATTTCCTCAAGAAACTCCTGTGTGCAAAAGATTTTGCTGCTGTTTTACTTAAACAGAGTTAGTTTATATGGATTTTCCAAATCAATAATATCACAACATTGGTCACAATATGTGTTTCCCATTTTTGGAGAACTTTTTGTGAACATATGGACTATTTTGTAAACTGTATCATTTACAGAACAAAGCTCAGATAGAAAGGATGAAATGTGATTTGGGGAATTATCTCTGCTGTGAAGTTAATTCAAATCATAATTATTGTAGTGAATTTTAATCATTACCTGAATTTGCCAGAAATATCCTGTATCACTCAGCATTTATAATGTCGCCTTTTGAATGTTTATATGATTTTCAACTTCATTTGTTTGTCTTCCACCTCTTTGTCGGTACCCATTGTAACTGACTGTAACTTAAGAATTTACATAAGCACTTAGTGACTGGTTCAGGAAAACCTTAAGATGCAGATCACAAAAGGATAGCTGCTCCAGTATTTTAAGTTGGCAGAGAGCATAGTTTGCCACTTGGGATATCCACCTACAGGTGCCATTCTGTGAACTAGCACCTTGATATATTGGATTTTATGTTGTCAGGAAAGTTTTAGTGAATGATTCAGTTGAATGTGAATATCAACCCATTATAGATACTCATTGCAAGGGTGGCAGGGTACAATGGAAGAATTATGTTCCAGAGGATCATTTTTGGGTCTAATGATATTTATCCTCCTGAACTGCTGTATAGATTTCTTGTTCGATTCACAAACAAACCTTATGGACAACACTTACAGACTCCACATGCTAGACGGTCTGTTGTAATTCACATTTATATTTAATTTTTCTTGAACTTTCATTAAGCTTTAAAAAAGTAATAATATCTTGAGCCATGTACAGTGTCACAGTGCTTATAGTGAATCCAAATTACTGTCAATACTCTGTTTAGTTGGTGTTGTACTTATCCATGTCTTTAGTTAATGCTTTTACTTGACATAGTAGTAGTGGAAGCACCTTGACACACTAACATTTGATCAAGGACCTGGGGTCAGGGGGATTCACTAAAAAACATTGCTGGTACTCTAAGTAGAAATTCAAAGAGGTCCCATTAGTGGCCAACTACAAAGCACTGCAATGTCCATGGGGTACCCCTTTAATAAACTGAGGATGCATTTAAACTTGCCAAGGAATGCTGTGGCTCCTAGCTTGTTTTGCTCCCAGAGCATTTCACTGTTTCTGCTTTTGCGATCAGGAGTGTAGTGGTACATCATGGTCTGACCTCCAAGAGGACACCCAGTTCTCCTTAGTATTGCATGTATTTCACCACTAAGGGCCACCTGTCCACCATCCTGTTCTTTGAAGTATACATATATAAGCCTGATTGACAATCCATGTGGCCAACATCGCTTCATTCCATTGTATTTGTATGTATTATATACATCATTGTAAGGAGTACTGCATGTGCTCATGGATGCATCCCCTTCACTTCTGGTAGCAGCCATAACCAGAAAAAAGTATGCAGTAGTTTGAAGAACAGCCCACTTGCTTGAACAATATTACTGATATTACTGATAATTATCGACAAATAAAACAGGCACAGGTTAGCTAATTTTTCTTTTTTTTAATAACTTAAATAAATTTAAATTAAATCACTCAATGCATTTTTGAAATTTTTGGAATAGATTTCTATCATGTGGGAGGTTTACCCATAAATATTAATATATCAAAATGCCCTTAGCAGATACCAATTTTTGTAGATGTACTATCCTGGCAAATTTCAAATTCTTTCCTAAACAGGAAACAGTGTCTTGTTGTTGACTGAGCGAGTTAGTCAGCTTTGCCTTACGTTTGCCAACTGGCCAACCAACCACAAGCGTTACCTGGTAGGTAACCACCCAAATAATCTGACTGCAGTTCAGACCAAAGAAAGTAATACTCTGACCTTCACCACGTCCAATAACTGATCCAGCTGCCGTGGCGCAACGTTAGTGGGTTTGCCTCAGGTGCTGACATCTGATGTTTGATCCCCATAAGAAGATGCAAACGTACATACACCTGACAAGACCCAATAAGGGAAAAACACACATGTCATGCACTCTTTGCATTATTTGGCAGATACTGTATAATATATATATATATATATATATATATATATATATATATATATATATATATATATATATATACTATATAATATATATATATATATATATATATATATATATATATATATATGCCCCTTTTTTTATATTTGAGCCCCTGCCCCTGAGGAACTCTCTGCACATTTTATGCTTACCATTATGAGACTATGTTTTGGGAGTCCCAAGTCCACTTGCTTCTTGTGGAGTTCATGCTTACGTTGCCAGCTGTGTGAAAAGGCCCACACAATATTACGGCATAGTCCGAGGGCGCGCTCGGTTTTTTGCCTCTGGTCATGCAATCCATTTGTGACAGCCAAGTTTAGATTGTGACCGAAGCAGTATAGCCACGGCCAATGCAGGGACCTGATTGCGGCATGAATGTTGGCAGCGTTGTCAGTGGTTATGGCTGAAAGTTTTTTCTCGTCATGTTGCCATTCCTGAAGTGCAGCTCTGAGCGCAGCAGCAAGATTGTCCGCTGTATGACTCTCAGGAAAATACGTAGTTTGGAGGCATTTGGATTCAAGTTTCCAGTCAGGTGTAATAGTATGGACAGTCAGAGACATATATGGTGTCATGTTAACTGACGACCACATGTCAGTTGTTAAGGAATAACTGTCTGCCGCTAACAGCAGCACTTGAACATTGTCTCTAACTTTACTATATAAATGTGGGACGGCTGTTTGTGAGAAATATTTCCATCCAGGCAGCTCGTACTGGGCATCTAGGACCTTTACCATGTCCGTAAAGGACTTTTTTTCCACTGTGTGGAAAGAGACCATTTCCTTCGCCAAGTATTTTGTCACTGCATCAGTACAGGTTTTCCAACGGACACTGTCCCTTTTGTACTTTGTTGCTTTCCCAAAGGCCCCCATTATCGTCGGCTGCGTACTGGCAGTGGACCTAGATGTTGTTGGTCCTGCATCGGGAGGCGTTGAAACTGTTGCACTGAGTGAACTCGGGTCCATCCTCGCAGCAGTGAGTGGATGGTGGTTTCGTATATGCGACCTTAGGTTCGAGGTATTTCCATCTCTCGCGGTCACCTTTTTGTTGCACAATTTGCAAATTGCCTCGTCCGTATTTACTGCCTCTCCCTTCTCGTTCGGTCGAAACCCGAAATACTGCCAAACTGCAGAAGTTGTGTTCTTTTTCGAGACCAGGTCACTTGGTGCGCGACTCGCCATCTTTCCCCACCTCTCTCTTTCTCCTCCACGCTGTCACAAGATGACAACCACGCATACGCATTTTTAGGCATTAAATAAATTATATTTAATATTTAATCCTTGTCTCCCATATAAGTGCATTGTTTTTATGACGGTATAACGGTATTGAAATTGATACCGTTGCTATTTTTAGATCCCACGGGATACCATATTACCGTATTACCGCCCAAGCCTAATATATATATATATATGTGTGTGTATAGTGAACCACCAGAGGACACACCAGCCGCCCAAACACCTGACATGGCAGACACAGACACAAGTGGCGTAAAATTAAATGCTTTCATTCAGTGGGAAACATTTTTTTACCTATTTCCCACTAGCACCAATTACAATACAGCCCAAGAATATAGCACTTCTTCTCTCCCTCACACTTTCTTTCTTTCTTTCTTTCTTTCTTTCTTTCTTTCTTTCTTTCTTTCTTTCTTTCTTTCTTATTAGTGAGGTCTGGAAGTCCAAAGTAGGGCTCTGCAGCTCCCACAGCTCCCCCTGGTGGTATCAATGGAACCCAACAGGGCTGTGCCAACAAATAGTAAATCCCATACAGCCCTGTGGGAATCTGAGGTGCCGTTGCCAAGTAGCAGTTTCGAGGGAGATACTTCCTTTAAGGAGGTGTCCTTGCTGAGTTTAAGACGTTGGCCATCCCTCACTATATATATATATATATATATATATATATATATATATATATATATGTATATATATATATATATATATATATATATATATATATATATGTATATATATATATATGTATATATATATATGTATGCATATGTACATACAGTAATCCCTCCTCCATCGCGGGGGTTGCGTTTGTCTCTTTTTCAAAAGTTTAAACTGTGCTCCATGACAAGACAGAGATGACAGTTCCGTCTCACAATTAAAAGAATGCAAACATATCTTCCTCTTCAAAGGAGTGCGTGTCAGGAGCAGTGACTGTCACAGAGATAGAGAGAAAAGCAAACAAATCAATAGGGCTGTTTGGCTTTTAAGTATGCGAAGCACCGCGGCACAAAGCTGTTGAAGGCGGCAGCTCACACCCCCTCCGTCAGGAGCAGAGAAAGAGAGAGAGATAGAGAGAGACAGAGTTTGTTTTTCAATCAAAAATCAATACGTGCCCTTCGAGCTTTTAAGTATGCGAAGCACCGTGCAGCATGTCGTTTCAGGAAGCAGCTGCACAAAAGATAGCAACGTGAAGATAATCTTTCAGCATTTTTAGACAAGCGTCCGTATCGTCTAGGTGTGCGAACAGCCCCCCTGCTCAATGCCCCTACGTCAGGATCAGAGAAAGTCAGCGCAAGAGAGAGAGAAAAGTAAGCTAGGTAGCTTCTCAGCCATCTACCAGTAGCGTCCCTTGTATGAAATCAACTGGGCAAACCAACTGAGGAAGCATGTACCAGAAATTAAAAGACCCATTGTCCGCAGAAATCCGCGAACCAGCAAAAAATCCGCGATATATATTTAAATATGCTTATATATAAAATCCGTGATGGAGTGAAGCTGCGAAAGGCGAAGCGCGATATAGCGAGGGATTACTGTATTGTCACAGATGGCTAGGGTTCTGACCCAGCCGGGATGACTAGAAGGACCGGAAGGGGACCTTTATGTCTTCTGGGTCATGAGGGGGTAACCACCCTGGATCAGGAAAGGACCACGGGTGAGGAGGAGAGAAATTCCAACTCGTTGGGACCTGTGGCCACTGCCAGGGGGCGCCTCAAGCCTCGTAGAACCCGGGAAACATTTACTTCCGCCACACTTGGAAAGATGGCGGAAGAGCCTTCCAGGGACGTCCGGAGTGCTTCCGGTGCAAAGGGCAGCGCTTCCGCCACACCAGGAAGTGCTGCCAGAAGGACGTAATCAGCCACCTGGAGCACATCCGGGTGTGAATAAAAGGGGCCGCCTCCCTCCAATCAGAGAGCTTGTGTCGGGAGGGGGAGCAGGACAAAGCTCCCAGGTGGAGAGGAAAGGCAGCCAAGGACATTGAGAGAAGACTAAATCAGGGGTGATTTAGTTCTGAGTGCACTATGTTTGTGTTTGGGACTGTTTATTTGTGCATAATAAATGTGTGTGTTTTATAAAGATGTGGTTTCTGACTGGTGGTGTCCGGGCAAGTCTCACAATATATATATACACTCACTGACCACTTTATTAGGTACACCTTATTGGTACCAGGTTGGACCCCCTTTCGCCTTCAGAACTGCCGTAATTCATGGCATAGATTTAACAAGGTGCAGGAAACATTCCTCAGGGATTCTGGTCCATACTGACATAATAGCATTACACAATTGATGCATGTTTTTCAGCTGCACATCCATGATGATAATCTCCCGTTCCACCACATCCTAAAGGTGCTCTATTTGATTGAGATCTGGTGACTGTAGAGGCCATTTGAGTACAGTGAACTCATTGTCATGTTCAAGAAACCAGTTTGAGATTATTTGAGCCATGGCACGTTATCCTGCTGGGGGTAGCTATAAGAAAATTGGTACACTGCAGTCATAAGGGGATGGACACGGTCAACAACAATGCTCAGGTAGGCTGTGGCATTTAAACGATGCTCAGATGGTACCAAGGGGCCCAAACTAAGCCAAGAAAATATCCCTCACACCATTATACCACTACCATCAGCTTGAAACGTTGAAACAAATAAGGATGGATCCATGCTTTCATGCAGCAGACTTCTAGACTCATCCGACAAGACAAAGTTTTTCCAATTTTCTATTGTCCAATTTTGGTGAGCCTGTGCAAATTGTAGACTCAGGTGCCAGTTCTTAGCTGTCAGGAGTGGCAACTGGTGTGATCTCCTGCTGCTGTAGCCCATCTGCTTCAAGGTTTGACATCTACATTAAAAGATGCTCTTCTGCATACCTCAGTTGTAATGAGTGGTTATTTGAATTAGTGCTGCCTTTCTATCAGCTCGAACCAGTCTGGCACCAATAACCATGCTATGTTCAATTTCACTTAATCAACCTTCTTCCCCATTCTGATGCTTGGTTTGAATTTGAGTAAGTCTTATTGACAATGTCTACATGCCTAAATACAGTGAGTTTCTGCCATGTGATTGACTTGTTATTCGTGTTAACAAGCAGATGAACCTAATTAAGTGGCCAGAGATTTTATTTATACAGTGGTGGGCAAAAGTCAGTTTACAGTTGTGAGAATGTGAAACACAGAGTTTATTTTTGTATCATTATTTATTTATTATGTAATTATTTATTATTTTCGTATTATTTGTCTTATTCTTCTTATTAATATTATTAAAGTGTGCATGAGTGTAGCAATCATAACCTGCATGTCTTTTTCCATACAAACAACTGTAAATCTTCTTATGCCCCCACATATATAATATATATAGTTGACTATGTCACACAAAAGAGAAGTTTTATATATTAAACATATTTATGCCAATTTATCCTTGAATTAAGTACAGTGAAAGTGACTTAGTGTTTGGCAGTGCCAAGAAATTAAATAGTATTAAACAGTATCTCATATTAACTTACAGAGGATAAAGGCTATACCATAATGTATAGCTATGAAAGAAAATTATATTCTATTTAACTTAAAGCCTTAACTTCCTAAGATTGACTCTTACACAAAGACTATCTGTACAAGTCTCTCTAAAGATTGCAGTAAAGAATCAGAAAAATAAAGGCTTATCTAAAAATGAAAGGGACACAATAATATCTTCCAGTGTAAATCTACAACTTATATTCATATTTTAAATATTAAATGCTTTATTCCCATAAATGTAAAAATCTAATTGTCTGCAAAAAATAAAATACATTTTAGAGACCAACTGGTATTATTTGTATCCACCCATTTACAAAACCTGAAGTATCAGCTACAAAATTGTTGAAATGTAAAGCCACTTCCAGTAGCATTGGGGCAAAAAAATCAGCTGTACATGGGATGTGGTACATTACAGGGCACATTTGTACACACAATCACATTTAAAATGTGACAATTTTCAGTCATTGGTTAATGTAATAAACACATTTGTGTATTATTGGTACATTGAAAGAAAATCTTAATAGAAGTGTTAAGCTTATAAACTTCACACTAAGGCAGTCGTGCTAACCATTATGCCATTGCACTATATTATTAAAAATGTAAAATTTACATTATGAATCTGATGATGTGATGTTAAAAACAACACATTTTTTGCTTAAAATCACATATAGCAACTAACTATTATAAAGCACTTATGATTGGGAAATATTGTTTGATTAAATTGAATGTCCTTTTAATAATGGATTGTTTGAGTTTTTTATAAGCAGTGATGCAAGGAATGTTATAAATAATGCATAACTTCAAAGAAAACATGATCAACTGTGTTAGACTTATTCAAGCCTCTTATAAATAATAAAGGGCATAGGACTATGGAAAAAACCATTTAACCTACTCATGCACTACTGAACTGCAGGATATTTCATTATTCATCAGTCAGTCAGGCAAATACTATATATCCCATTTTAAGAATCCTGCTGGAGACTAATATTTTGTAGAAATTTATGTATGTGTTTTATATTTTTATGTAATAATACTTTTGAGAAAAAAGGCCTAGACAGTATTGATTGTATAAAAACTAAGATAATTAGAACAGTTTTAAACAGAAGCATTTCATGTAAACAGTATTAGTGTAATAACAAATATATTTAACACTATTTTTCAGTATAGGTTATCAATTATAAAATTACTATTTAAGTGATTTTTTTTGTCTTTTTGTTTTTAGTAAAGTAACAGGAGATCATATCCTAGTGGCGTTACCTCTGTAAATTGAATAATTTCTGAAAGGTTCAAAAAAGTATAAAACTGGTATGTATTACGATAAAAACAGCACACCAGAATATAAAATGGAGAACGCTATGTATGAAACAACAGAAAACACACAAAAACCTGCTGCTGCTTTCCACAAGTGACCACGGACACTTTCCCGACTTGCTCAGGTTTCCACTTCTCCTTTTGACACTTTATTCACATACAGTACATATATTTGATACAAGGTGGTTTTAAATTTCCTGCTGTGGTCCCTTTGAGCCCACCTCTGGAACTACTTTGACGGTCAATAATGGCAATTTTTTGACATTAGCACCTTCTTCTATGAAGCCTTATTATCCCTTTTAAAGAGCCAGGCTTTTGTCTATTTGTTAGCTGAACGCTGCCTTAAAGGAGCAACACAGTCCCATTCATGCAACTTCAAGACCATGTGCTGTTTCCTTGTGGTTTAAATCAAAGTATTTGCCAGCTGCCATTTTTTAACCACCTCTCCCTTAAACTGGCAGTCTGACACTAGCTTCTACAGCTAGTGACACTGTGCTTATAACCTCTTGGCCATAGTGTCTTTTGGCCTTTGGTTAACTCCCCAAAGGGTAGCATACCACTGGTGCATCTGTTGGACCTTCAGTCATCTAGAAATGTGGGTTTATATATATGTGCATATATATATATATATATATATATATATATATATATATATATATATTATACAGTATATATATATATATATATATATATATATTCACGGCATTCGTAGTCTGTGTCACAATCTGATTATATGGGTGGTTACCTACCAGGTAACGCTTGTGGTTGGCCAGCAATCTGCTAACATCCGCCATGGTGCCCTCAGTTTGTGAGGAGCAGATCATAGAATGGTTGAAAATAGTTTATATAGTGAAGAACTAAGGGACACAAAGAACAGATTAAGGGTTGGAGGAATTCCCCATATAATGTTTGTGGCTTCAAGTAGTCAATGAGGACCGGTACTACGGTCAAAAGATGTGTAAACATTCAAGAGACAACCAAAACAATCTTCAGGGGGCTTTTATGAGGTAGTGGCAGGAAGTACGTAGACGGAAGAAATGGGCGACATGTAGAAGTGGTGATGGAGATGATGTCATCATCAGGGCTGGAAATCAGGTCATCAATGTGGGATCGGAGGTGAAGTCAGTGGTGTGGGACAGAAGCGTCACCAGTTGCGTGCTATCCCAGAAGCGAGAAGTGATCCTCTGTTGTTCTGGCAAGAAAGGGAGAAAGTCATTAGTACTTTGTGCCATATCCCCATCTTTTGTTCTTTCACGCTCCGTTGAGCCTGTTGACTCTCCCCTAATCGCATGCATGACAAAATATATATATATATATATATATATATATATATATATATATATATATATATATATATATATATATATATGTATATATATATATATATATATGTGTGTGTGTGAGTGTGTGTATGTGTATCTAGTTCCAGTTCTCTCTCTCTCGCTCTCTCTCTCTGTGCTCTTACAATTGTGTGCCTTTAGCCTGGGATTGAAAAAATACTTTGTGTACAATTTTAAATGAAATATTTAAATTATGTAAAATGTTTATTGAGTACTAAGAAATGAAAAAGCTACTCACTGTAAAGTTACAACTGACAATGCAAAATACAGTAATGAGTCAAGATAAATTATTTAAAATTAAACAGGAAAAATATTTTTTATACTATGTTTTAAGCTTGTGAAATGCCTAAGAGCCTAGAATCAGACTCTTCTATTCATTATCATCCTCCTCTATAGCACCTTCTCCAAAACCATGTTTAGCTCAGTAGTGCTTATTTTCTAGAAATCCCACTCTATGACTCCCTTAAAAGTCAAAACTTTACGATTTACTATATAAATGTTTTATATTACAGGGGATTCCACCAAAAATTATGTTTTTATTATGTTGTATACTTAATTTAGTTTGTAATTGTGGCTGAGAAAGAAATGTAATTTCATGTTTTGTGGAAAAAAAAACATAAAGATTCAATGAATTATTATTACTATTATTAATTTGAATGGGTTTCAGTAGTAACAAATTCTGGACACATGCAAACAGTGTGAAAAACTTCCATGGAGAAAAGAAAATGTGCCACATAAGGCACATGTGCATTTGTATTCTCAGAAAATGCAAGGTACATGGATTTTGTGCTAGAATGGTATATTGGGAGAAGGATGTTAAGGATGGAGCTGCCAGGTAAGAGGAAAAGAGGAAGGCCTATGAGAAGGTTTATGAATGTGGTGAGGGAGGACATGAAGGGGCTGGGTGTGACAGAGCAAGATGCAAAGGACAGGAAGATATGGCACAAGATGATCTGCTGTGGCGACCCCTAACGGGAGCAGCCAAAACACAAAAAAAAGAAGAAAAATACTATTAATACCTTTGGGCATATTCCTGTAATACTGACCAATGAATGAGGGTGAAAGGCAGATCTTCTGTTCTAAAAGTCACTACCAAGAGGCTTTGGAGTTACTGTTTATGTAAGTGCTGGTAATTCCTAAAATAACCATTTAACAAAATTTTAGGAAAAAAAAAAAAAAATACTTTGAGCAAGTAACTGGGTAACAGAGGTGGATTATATGACTCCGGTAAAGTCAGTGGGACTTTTCTTTTAAAGGTTTTTGTTATATTTTATGACACTTAAAAAACACCCCATACTACCAAAATCAGAAGCACTCTCGAGATTCCTAGACTTTTGTGACATTGTGAAATTTTTAAGAAAATAAATGATCTTTCAAAATCTTTCATTTGTGCAAATTCAGTAATTTAGAATCAATAGTCAATCAAGCAAAGTAGTATGCAATCACACAAAAATCATTTTTATAGGCAAAAAATAGCAAGTTCAAATTGGACCAGTCTATCCTCAGCGGCATACTTCCATCACAGCCACTTTCATTTAGATTCGCAGCATCTTTTACTTAACAAGATGGAGAAGAAACGACAGGAAAAATAATTACAATCTACAATAATTTTTAGAATTAATTGTTATTCGAGATATAATCACATTTAGAGGAATTAGGAAACAAGTGTGAAACGTACTATTTTCAGGATGAAGACATTAATGCAAGAGAAGTTGTGTTTTTTCAGCTGAACTAAAATTGGGGATTGTATCTGCCACTAGCAGTAAAGCCCATCTATTTGAAATAGCATGTGTGAATAAAAACTTTCGAAAGTGATCTTTTATGTGATTAAAATTAGCAGAGACATGCTGTAGATTTTTATTGTTTTCTGGATAACCTCATTTTTAATGATTTTAAAATACTGCAAATATGTTTGATAAAAGAAATGAAATGAGCGTACTGATAACACAGAGGCCTACAGATTTCTTCACTTCCCCTTCTACTGTAGCTTCTATAACTTGTGCTCTCAAGGTGTCTTCTCACTATGCACCTTTCCTGTTTCATTGTCTCATATGTATCTCATTTGGCATCTGTAACTTCTAGTATTTTTGATTTATTTGCGATACCGACATTTTGCAAACTTTATCCACTCAACAACAAATGCAAGTAACCCAGGTACTAAGTCACTGAGATTGCAAACAAGTATTCATACAAGGACATTGGTTTGTCCAGTTTACTGTCAGCGATTAACAAAGATGAAAAGAAAAAGAAGTAGCAAACAGAACTGAGAAAAACAGAAATGTATTCAAAAGATATCCTTTTCCCTGAAATATCATTTTCAGGTGAGAAATAAAATAATAAAAGGTGTCATTTTGCTTCGCTTCTCATTACATTTGTAAGATGGGAAACTGATTTCAATAACTATAATCAATAAATAATATAAATATATGTCATCCCGAATATAGAATATGAATGGTGAATTTATGTGCTGTATTTATTTTTTCTGTGGAATACTATTTTTATACACCTTATATTAAACTCAGTACAGATTAAAAATCTGTGCTGTGGAATTTGATCACTTTTATTTGCCAGTACTTAATGTACAGGAATTTAACTTGGTAGCTTTGGAGCTGCTTATAACAAAACACAACATCACATACAAATAACACAAATAGGAAATATTAAACAACATACATTATTAAAAGTTACAGAACAGTGCAGTTATAAAGGAGATGTGTGTCTGTGTGCAGAATGAATGCACATGCATACATACATGTGCTTATGCATACAAACAAACTCACACTTTCATATGTGAAAGAATACATGTATAAATGAGGAAGACTAAATTATAAATTACTGGTTTGCAAGGGCTAGGTCTCTGGGAAAGAGGCTGTTTAGGTGTCTTTTAGTTTTAGTTTTAATTGACTTAAAATGTTTACCAGAGGGAAGTTTTTGGAACAATGACCTGGGTAAGATGAGTCAGTGGTGACCCTTATGACATCGTTTATGATACTAGATACATACAGATCTACAACAGAAGGAAGAGCACAGACAATTTTTTTCTCAGAAGACCTCACAATACACTGTAATTTATTTTCGAAGTGGAGCGTTACTGAACCAAACTAGACAACAATGAAGAATGTGATCGCATTTTTAATTACAACTTTGTAGAATTGTACTAAAAGGGGTTTGTAAATATTTAATTTCTTTTCTTAGCATAGAATACATCAGTTGTTGGGCCTTCTTAGTAATAAAAGTGGTGTTAATGTGCTAGATGAGAGTGTTTATGATATCTGTGCCCAAAAAGTTGAAGGATTCCTCCATATTTACTGTTGAATCCTTAATTTCTAGACGAAGAGTTTGTAACTGTTGTTTACAAAAGTTGATTACCATTTCCACTGTCTTGGTGGTATTGAGTACCAGGAGATTCATTGCGTGGTTTCATTTCCATTAATATTTAGTCTAATGATGGTGGTGTTTCTGCAGACTTAAAAGATTTTTACTGAAGGGTCATTGGATCTACAGTTATTAATGTTTAAAGGAATCGAGTAGGGGGGAACCTTGAGTTGCACCTGTGCTAATAAAGAGACCACGAGAGAGAAGGGAACCATTCTAAGCATATTGTTTTTTGCTTGTCAAAAAATGGGAATCCATTTACAGATAGAACATTCAGTTCAGTTTATAGAAGTTTGGTTAACAACAGTTTAGAGACAATGGTGCTAAATGCTGAACTGAAGTCTACAAACAATATTCTGGAATAAGTTCCTTTATAGTCCAGCTGCTCTAGCATAAAGTGAAGGCCCATATTTATAGTGTTATCCACAGATCTATTTGTCCTATTTGCAAAGTGAAGTGAGTGCAGATGAAGATACAATAACAAAATTCATATGCATTAGAAATAGGTGTTCAAATATTTTCATTAGAACTGGTGTAAGGTCAATGGGTGTGTAGACAGATTCATTTATCTTTTGTGGAAAATGTAACAATAACGGATTTAAAGCAATCTAGAAGAGTATGCTGTGCAAGAGACTGCTAGAGATGTTGGTGAAGAGAGGAGCAAGCTGGCATGCAGTGTTTTGATTGTTGTAGGTCTGACTATATCAGAACCAGCACAATTTTTGCCGTTCTGTTCTGATAATATCTTCTAGACTTTGTATTCCATGATAACAACAACCCCTAACAATAAGTACCTGCATACAATGACAAAATACTAAGAGGCATGAAAAAATCAGTATTGAAGTAAAAATAAGCTAAAATTAATAGTGTCTAAACAGAAATTGTAAATGCACAAGAAAAGCTTTAGCTGCAAAAAATTAACAAAAAGGAGTACTGAAATAATGTTTTCTGACTTTTTCACTGTGCTCTGTTCCTGGGGATTCTTTTTACATAGAAAACAGCCACCATAATGCCACACACAGATACTCCACCGTGATCACCATGTCACATGGGCATGAACACTGAGTTACAGTTACCTTGGTTCTTACAATTGGCTGTAAAACCAAACTATATTTGTTGCTGTTCTGATGTTGTACACTTTCCATGTCAGGTAAATAATTCTTTATATCTATTAATCTAGGAGAAAATAGCATGAACAGCAATTAAAATGTACTTCTTTAAATGAATAAGTGGAAAATACAAGTTTATTTCAAAGGGGACTTTAGAGGGAAGGTATTGCCAAGGCATTCACAAAAAACACATTGCAGGACACTTCACATGATGCTTGTGTATCATCTGGTAGCTTAATGAAACAGTGCTTGTTGGCAGTCTATAACCGTTCTAGAAATCCACAATCTGTGCAAACGTTGAAAGCAGTTTCAAAGTGCACATGAGACTTTATTCCAGGGCTCCAGTTTTCCCCTTCCACATGTCCAGGTACGCTGGCTATTGTAAACTGCCAGTACAATTATACAGTATGCAGAGTTTTGGACACCCTTTGGTTAAATTGCTATGTCAAAATGTAAAAAAAGTTATACAAATTTTAATTTATAATGGTTACTTACTGTATTTGCCAAGTTTAACAGAATAAAACAATACATTTAATTTAGCATGTGCAGAAGTCTGAGCACCCTGCCAGCCCATCAATACTAATGCCGTCTTTGGCAGAAATCATAGTTTCCAAATATTTTTTGTAGCCAGCTAGGACTCATTGTATTCCAGATTTAGGAAGTTTTCCCCACTGCTCTTGGCCGAAATCTTATTAGGCCTCCTTGCATGTGCTACACATTTCTGATTTCCCCACTGACTTCGAGTAATTATGAAAGTCTTGGGACTACAAAGGCTACTCCAAAGCCTGAAACTTACATTACTCTAAGTACTTCATTGTTTGTTTTGAGATAATCTTTTGGACTATTTCATGCTGACATATCCAACCCGTTTTAACTTCAATTTCATCACAGTTTCAGGGATGTTTGTTTCTAGGATTTGTTGGTATTTAGTTGAATCCATTCTTCCTAAAATATTTTCTATGCCACAGGCTGCAACACTAGATAGATAGATAGATAGATAGATAGATAGATAGATAGATAGATAGATAGATAGATAGATAGATAGATAGATAGATAGATAGATAGATAGAACTAACTTTATTTTTCTCTGGATTAGATTTAGGTTTTTGCAGAGGTTCTTTAAATAGATAAATACATAAATAGATTGGTCTAAACAAAGAAGAAAACAAAAAAGAATTAAAACTGTGGTATTATGTAGGCATATTACTGTTGATATGAAGGAGCCCTTGTAGGCTTTCTTAACACACTTCTGCTGAATAATTTGTTGACTGAAAGTCCTCAATGTTAGTGTGTTACAGAGATGATGTGCAGCATAATTCTGTTCATAATGGCAGTCAGCTTTCTCCATTGCTACAACCTCCAGGGGAAAAGAATATGTCTGTTGACTAATAATTTACTTTTTAATTAGCTTGTTAATTTTGTGGGCCTCTCTTGAAGTGATGTTACCAGCCCAGCACACAATAGCATACATAATTGAACTGGCCATCACAGAGTTGCAGAAGATATAAAGACTGCCACTTCCATCATTAATGAAATGCAGTCTCCTAAGGAAAAAGAGCCTGCTCTACCCTTATGTACATCTGTGTTCTGAGTACAGACCAGTCCAACCTTAAAGTGTAATAGATCCACTTCAATATTATTCAATATTTTTTATTAATTAGCCCAAAGCTCTTTTTTAAGCAATCTACCATACAAGCTTTAGACATTCTGTTTTAGGATAGTATCATAAGAAAGGCTTTAGCAACTAATTCTCTATATCGTGAAGCTTTTTAATCGACTAGGATGAAAGAAGGTATGGAAGGAATTTGGTACACATACAAATTTGGTTGTTTTTTTTGCAAAACAATTACATTTTTAGTTTTAATGGAAAATAAGTTGGAGAATAAAGGAAATTAAAACTGTAATGAAACTACTCAGAAATCTGGGGAACCCTATGAACAAGAGGCCGAACTAACCAGAAAGTTCAATGGATACAATCGGCTCCCTGTCCATTTGGTAAGACTGAAGCAAAAGAAGTGGCAAGTAACACCAATGATTCCCTCAGTGCATATTAGCGATATATTGTGGTTAATTGTGTTAGATCAAGAAGGATGAAGATACCTAGACAGCCAGAGGTGGCAAATGAGCAAACAGACCTCAAAAAGTTGAGCAGAAAAAATACAAATGTTTCTCAGAGGATATCATAAAAAACAGGGGATACTATTAAATCTATATGTTTTCTCTTTGACTACGAATTAAGAGGAAAATCCAGTGCTCTAATATTAATGTATTTAATCTATTGCAAATTAAATTGAAAAACAATGAAAGACAAAAATTACATTATTATCAACCTAAACATGCATATTGTATGCCAAAATGTTTGCCAAGCAGCATCTGTGAAGTGTTTTGCAGATATTTGCTAAACTGCAACTCCAACTGCAATGCTATTCCATTGGGAATTTTGTGCTAATGAATCATCCAGTATACTGGTATCTAAATGACAAGTCAGTCTCTATGAATAGTGAAAGATTTCTTCAAATTGCAAACAGTACAGTGACTCTGGCTGAGCATGGTAAAACAGGCTCAGTGCAAAGTCAATTCTGTGGAGAGTCAATTTTGCCGTTTATTTGTATTATGCCTTGGGGACCCATTTCATGTGCATATGTGCAAGTTTGTAGCACATGTTACCTCACTGTCAAAGCTCTCTATTTTGTTGGCCCATTAAAAAATATCATTTTTTATTTTTGATAATGCCTGTTACTGATATGCTCCAAAACTGACAGATGATATTAATGCACCATATGTTTTATAATGATTCATAATTTCCCATGCATTGTGGTACTGATTAAAAATGAAATTCTTACAGTAATACAAAGCTGCCAGAAACCTAATCTACATAACAAAATAAAGCAAATAAAGCAAAACAATAAGAAAGTATAATTTTTTCATTCAAATATGTGTTTCAGATTGTTACTTATTTTCAAGGAGCGCAACTCCATAACCTGTTATCAGCAACAAATCCTTTGACCACTCCGTACAGTAAAATAAGAGCATTTTCTAGGTTAAAAACAGAGAAATTAAATATTTTACAAAGCTCTGGTAAATACTTTGGTTTTTATATTGCAAGTATATAGCAAAATGTAAAAGTATTCATATACAGTACATTTCATTAAGATGACTGTTGAGGACTTTATTTCTTTTGCTTTTTCCAAACTGAGTCATTTCTCCTACTACACAGTGATAAAGTCTATTGCCAAATTTAAAATGTAAGTATCATAGTATGTAATAAAGTATCTGTGACCTCCAAGATCATACTGGACATAAAATGACTGCTGCTTGGAGAGTCTAATGTTGATCTTGGAGAGGGTGTAATTCACAGAAGGTAGTTGGCTTGTGCAGTAAGCTGTTTGAGCACCCATCTTACACAAATTTATTGTACCCTAAGTGCATGTGCAGATCCATAGTTGATATCCAAATGTGCAGCAACAGTGAATAGTGTATTCTGTCTTCTCTGATGAAGACTTGCGCTGTGTGGGCTTGTGTTCACAATATTGATGGTCGACCAGATTGAGCCTCGTCGGTTACATTTACTCTTCCTACTATAAATCTTTCTACCCATTCATAAATTTCTTGTTGAGTTATGCTGTTTTCATTTCCCAACTGAGCCAACATCCTTCTATGAATTTCAGCTAGGTTATCTCCCTCTTCCCAAAGAAATCTCACTTTGGCACATTGTTTAGCAATGGTGCAGTTCCACAGCTGAGCATCCATGTTCATTTGACCTTGGCTTCAACTAGACGAACAGCAGAGAGCTAGCTGTGCTGTATGTGATCAAAATACCCATAAACCATAATGCATGTGTTATATTGTGTCAGTTTCTATCCATTGCAGTTACCGCATAATTTTAAAATTGCCTTTACTTTTTGATTTACCCTCATGAATAAACATTTTTTTCTGTACTTCCCTTCTAAAATATAGTACTGTATGTAAATATTTAGGTCTTGTTATTCTTATTGAACCCATTCTAAAACAAATAGGTTTAAAGGGGGAATTTAGATCTATCTATCTATTTAATTCTTTTATTTCATTTTTGCTCATCTGTGTTAATAGTAATACTGATAAAGCTTGTGCTGTTGAGTATTGATGCACTTTGTAGAGCACCACAGGTTCACATTGTTACAGAAATTCATGAAAATGTTCTGCATCACCATTAATCTGCAAGTGGAAGTATGTTACAGTATATGGTGTATAGAGAAACAATAAGTCCAGCTCAGTCAAATTATGTTCTATTGTTAGAAGTGACAGCTTGTGGCAGCACCCACTGTTCAAACATGATGCAGTGCAACATATAAAATACAGTGCAATGCATACTCATGTCATGCATTTAATTTGGGCACAATTCTTTTTATGTCATAATTAAAAACAAATCAATCAAGTGACTAATTGCTGTGCAATATGCCATGCATTAGAATTACTATTTCTGCTGTAATACGGCAATGGAGTGACCATGCCTACTGTAAGAGCCATTTTTCTATAAGATTCATAACTATTTTACTTAGATGACAATGTATAATCTATGGGAGGTTCCTAAAACCCCTATAAGTAGAATTGTACTGGTATATTTTTGCCATTTCTAACAGCTTTGAGTAAACATTCTTTAGTTAGTGACAGCCTTGCCATGTGTAAGGTGTAGAGGCATACGGTTTTAAACCATGACCGTGTCTGAGGGCCAACGGGCCTTTTGAGTGTGTGAAACAACTCTAAGAAAACAGTGCTTAATTAAGTACTGTACCGTACGCTTAAGGCGTACAGAAGAAGAAATTAAGAACCTTTAAGTATAGAAGAAGTAAAGAACTTTTAAGTACAGAAATAACTAAAGTTTCTCAAGAAAAGCTAAGTTTAGAGAAGATACATTTTTCCTTTTTTTTGCCTTTTATTCTACGTGTGTTAACTATTTTTCTTTTATTCTTGTGTGGATTATTTGCTTTTAACTTTCACTAAATAATTTTAAAACGAACTTTTGGACTGAGAGATTTCTTTCGACACGCATTTTACCCATGCTTGATCTCGCCTTACGCTTCGGCAGCTATACCTACCATAATCATTTCTAGCCATCTAGAATGTAAATCATAAATGACAACAAGAAAAAAATGATGGTGAGTAATGCCAGAGATTTGCTGCAGATTTTGCCCAGGTACGCACAAAGACCCTGCCTTTCTGCACGTGGTTCAGTTTTGTACTAAAATGTCAGGGTTTTGTTCAATACTGCTCTCTACTTTATATTTTGACAACACAGTTTAACCTGCTGAATGCTAAAAGGAGCTTGGCGTGCTTGTAAAAGCCAATCTTAGAAAGTTAAAGTTTTGAGTTAAACTCGTACTAATGTTTGCTTAATTTGAATAGAATATAATTTCTTCCATAGTCATAGACAATGGTATAGTCTTTTTCCCCTATAAGTTAGTAAGAGATAGAACCTTCTTGCTATAACTGAGAAACAGTGTGTTAATAAGCACTTGTGTTTAGAACAGGTCCCAGTAAACAGGGACTTGAAAGACCCATTTTCTACTTAGAAATGGGATAAGCATACAGTTTTCTGACCGCTTTGAAATGGTTCAGAAACGCTTTGAAATGGTTCATAAATGTTTCGAAATGGTTCAGAAATTATAAGTGATTAGTAACGATTTAAGACATAACAAAATTAAGCTTAGAACTACATTTTTCTTATTATAATTTTTTCTTTTTTTTTTGCTATTTTAATTTTATTTTTTGTGTGAACTGTTTTACTTTGAAACTTAACAAAACTTTTAAAAACAAAGATATTTTGTCTGTGGAATCATTTCTGCGCGTCAGGCTTTTGTTGAATCCAATTTTTGAGTTAGAGCTGCTGAATTTTGGAAACTTTGGGAAAACGCAGCTACAGTGCTATTTACAGAACACTTGCCTATATGCCACTTGAAATGGTTGGACGATGCAACAGTTGAGCTCATTTGTTAACTGAGAATGGCCCAACTCCCAATGTACAGTAGGTGCACAAAGAAAGAATAATTTAGTTTATTGTAGCCCACATTAACTTGTCAAATGAACTAACTAACTTAATGTAAGGCAATTTGATATAGTCATGGTTAATCATCAGTAGGTGCAACATTTACACAAAATGTGTAGAGTAGAGTGAGAGTGGAGTTGTTTTTACAACTTTGTATCTGCCTAGTGTTAGTCTGAGCTAAAAGTCATTTTTGCGGAATCATTCAGTGCTACAGTGTAGCTCTTCCGGTTTGTACAATAGTAAGAACATGATACAGGCATTAAAGTAATAAGTTCCAAATGATCCATACAGTGCACAAAGGGGTGACCATTCTAATAAATGTAGTTTTTTGCACATGCCTAAATATAAACTGAAGGGTGCTTCTTTGTGGGAATATAAAGGTAGAAATTGGATATACTTACATATACTATGTAACCTGAAAAGAACACTGAGGATGGCACAGAATTGAGGAAGTTCAATTTAAATTCAATGATCAAGTTTACAAATTTGCATTTTCACAAGTAATTATAAATGTTTATCTGTGTTTTACAGAAGGACTTGGTGCACCTTAAATAAAATGATTTGAAGTGAAAATGTTATATTGTGCAGACCATTGTCATCATTTTAAAAATATCAGCTAGGCAGAGCTAAGTTCAGAACACAACTGTATACTTAAAGCCCCAATCATGTGTGACAAACACTGTGAAGTCTCTACTAGCAGGATAATGAGGCACTTGCAGGTAACCTTGACACAGATCTACCTCAGAAAAAATGGTGGAGCTATGGAAACGGCTGGTTAATTCTTCTGTTGTGAGAAGCGGGTATTTAACAGGATTGAATGCATTATTCACTACCGAAAGGTCCATAGGTCTTCTGATAATTTTTTTTGTTATAACTAGTTTGTAAATCACAAGTTTGTATTTACTGTGTACTCACTGATTTTATGATACCTCCTATTAGCTCAGATGCTCTTGTGAAGAGAAAAAGGAAATGATCAAAGGGATGAATGGCTTAAGATGCATTCTTTTATTTTTCAATATTAAAACATGCATAGGTGGAAAATGTAAAAAAGTAAGCCACCAGAGCTGTGAGTAGGTGCTCAGCTTTCCTTCCACATGGTAAAGAGATACAGCATAGGCTGACTGGTGACTCTAAACAGTTACAATACAAATCAGTCATAGTGGGTAAGAGATGGACTAGTTCCCCACAGATGGTTACTGCTTTGCCCCAGTACATTTGCCCCAAGGTTACTGCCTACCGTGACCCTATAATTTGGACTAGGCAGGCTTAAGAAATAACTGGACACATGGATCATTGATTTTCTCCTAAGGTGTAATGATAATAGGGGGGCCATGAAGCAGTTTAAATCATGATTTTCCCAATAAAAGGTGCAATTGCACAGATACCCTGTAAAATAACCAATTTGACAATGAGACAATAGGTATTGGACAGCCAATGATTGCAAATAAGATCAAGACACCTTCATATACAGTATGTCTAGATAAGTCATAGCAAAAATTACTTTTTCCTGCTTTAAGTTCAAGTTCTTTATTTTCATTGTATAGCACAATGAAATTACTTTTGTGACGACCCCAAGGTGCATTTAAAGTCCAAACTCAAATAGTTAAGATAGGTAATATACAACAGATAAATATAAGTAAGAACAAAAAAAACAGAAATAATCATACAAAATATGTTCAAAATATTAGAAACATGCCATATACAGTGTTAAATGTTCAATGACCAGGATGAATTATTACTGTATTGCATATATGTACAACAGCATAGATTATTATTGCACGATAGTAGGCAGTATATTAACCCAGCCACAGGAGATGCACAAACCAGTGTGTTTTCTTCGTTCCGGTCCTAAGCCCAGATAAATGGAGAAGGTTATGTCAGGAAGGGTCTACGGTGTAAAACTCTGCCAAATCAATATGCGGACAACAAGACAAATTTCCATACCGGATCAGTCAAGCCCTGGGTTAACAACGACCGCCACCAGTACTGTTACCCAACAGGGTGCTGGCGGAAATTGGGCTACTGTTGGCCGGAGAAGAAGAGGGGGGAGACGTGTCCGGAGACAGGAGGAGAGGAGGAAAGTAAAGGGAGTGGAACTAAGGGAAGGAACTTTGAATGTTGGCAGTATGATTGGTAAGGGGAGAGAGTTAGCAGATATGATGGAGAGAAGGAAGGTTGATATATTGTGCGTGCAAGAAACTAAATGGAAGGGGAGTAAGGCCAGGTGTATTGGAGGTGGATTCAAATTGTTATATCATGGTGTGGATGGGAGGAGAAATGGGGTAGGAGTTATTCTGAAGGAACAGTGTGTCAAAAGTGTTTTGGAGGTGAAAAGAGTGTCACACAGAGTAATGATTATGAAACTGGAAACTGGGGGTGTGATGATGAATGTTGTTAGTGCATATGCCCCACAAGTTGGGTTTGTGATGGATGAGAAAGAAGATTTTTGGAGTGAGTTGGATGAAGGGATGAACAGTGTACCCAAGGGGCAGAAAGTGGTGATTGGAGCGGATTTCAATGGACATGTTGGTGAAGGTAACAGAGGAGACGAGGAGGTGATGGGCTGGTATGGTGTCAAGGAGAGGAATGAAGAAGGTCAGATGATAGTGGATTTTGCTAAAATGATGGACATGGCTGTGGTGAATACATATTTTAAGAAGAGGGAGGAACATAGAGTTACGTACAAGAGTGGAGGAAGATGCACACAGATAGATTACATCCTATGCAGAAGAGTCAATCTGAAGGAGATTGAAAACTGCAAAGTGGTGACAGGGGAAAGTGAGGTTAAGCAGCATAGGATAGTGGTCTGTAGGATGATGTTGGAGATCAAGAAGAGGAAGAGAGTGAGGGTAAAACCAAAGATCAAATGGTGGAATTTGAAAAAGGAAGACTGCAAGGTTGAGTTTAGGGAGAAGGTGAGACAGGCACTGGGTGGTAGTGAAGAGTTACCAGACAGTTGGGAAACTACAGCAGAGTAGTAAGGGTGACAGAAAGAAGAGTGCTTGGTGTGACATCTGGACAGAGGGAGGAGGAAAAGGAAACGTGGTAGTGGAATGGGGAAGTACAGGAGAGTATACAGAGGAAGAGGATGGCAAAGAAGAAGTGGGATAGTCAGAGAGATGCAGAAAGTAGACAAGAGTACAAGGAGATAATGCGCAAGGTAAAGAGAGAGGTGCGAAGGCTAAAGAAAAAGCGTATGATGAGTTGTATAAAAGGTTGGACACTAAGGATGGAGAAAAGGACCTGTACCGATTGGCTAGACAGAGGGACCAAGCTGGGAAAGATGTGCAGCAGGTTAGGGTGATAAAGGATAAAGATGGAAACATACTCACAAGCAAGGAGAGTGTGTTGAGCAGATGGAAAGAGTGCCTTGAGAGGCTGATGAATGAACAGAATGAGAGAGAGAAGAGGTTGAATGATGTGGAGATAGTGAATCAGGAGGGGCAATGGATTAGCAAGGAGGAAGTAAGGACAGCTATGAAGAGGATGAAAAATGGAAGGGCCGTTGGTCTAGATGATATACCTGTGGAAGCATGGAGGTGTTTAGGAGAGATGGCAGTGGAGTTTTTAACCAGATTGTTTAATGAAATCTTGGAAAGTGAGAGGATGCCTGAGGAGTGGGGAAGAAGTGTACTGGTGCCGATATTTAAGAATAAGGGGGATGTGCAGGACTGTAGTAATGTAGTAATAAAATTGATGAGCCACAGCATGAAGTTATGGGAAAGAGTAGTGAAAGCTAGGTTAAGAAGTGAGGTGATGATTAGTGAGCAGCAGTATGGTTTCATGCCAAGAAAGAGCACCACAGATGCCTTGTTTGCTCTGAGAATGTTGATGGAAAAGTATAGAGAAGGCCAGAAGGAGTTGCATTGCGTCTTTGTGGACCTGGAGAAAGCATATGACAGGGTGCCCCGAGAGGAGCTGTACTATTGTATGAAGAAGTCAGGAGTGGCAGAGAAGTACGTAAGAGTTGTACAGGATATGTACGAGGGAAGTGTGACAGTGGGAAAGTGTGCGGTAGGAGTGAAGGTGGAGGTGGGATTACATCAGGGATTATGCCACGCGATATCCTGAAGCTGTTCAGTTGTGCTCGTCTACTACTAAGGTTATCACACGGGAATTAGTAAGGGTCTTCTCGTGTGTCGGCATCCCTAACAAAATCCTTACGGAACGTTCAGGGAGACAGCTAAGTTACTGAGAATTAAACATTTAAAAACCTCGGTGTATCATCCTCAAACCGATGGTTTAGTGGAGCGGTTCAACCAGACCCTCAAACAGATGCTTCGGAAGGTGGTCATTGAGGACGTAAGGAACTGGGATCAGCTCCTCCCCCTTGTTCTTTTTGCATACCGGGAAGGCCCACAAGCCTCTACAGGCTTCTCACCATTTGAGTTATTGTACAGATGACAACTCCGGGGCATATTAGACATTCTAAAGGAAGGTTGGGAGGAAGAGGCCCTCCCTTCGACAAACATATTAGAATGTATCATGCAATTACACCATAGATTTGCTAAAATTAGGTCTATTCTCAAAAGTCACTTGGAAAAAGCTCAAGCAGCTCAGGCCCGCTACAACTGTAGCACATCTCTACAGGAGTTCCCACCGGGTGATCATGTCACGGTACTCGTTCCTACCTCCCATTCTAAACTCCTGGCCCATTGGCATGGCCCTTATGAGGTTAAGGAGAGGAAGGGGCTCTTAGACTATTTGGTTAAACAACCAAATCGTCAACCAAACGAGCGGATATACCACATGAACCTGCTGAAACCATGGAAGGATAGGGATCCCGATCCCTCCTCCGTGCAGCACCGCTCACTCTTCGATCGCAAATCTGACCTTAACTTTAGTCCTGATTTGACCACCCTTCAACGCCGAGAGCTGGAAGCAGCCATCTCGGCTATTCCTGAGGTAGTGAACGAAAACCCAGGGTGGACCTCACTGGTTGTGCATGACATAGTGACCAAACCTGGGGTAATAGTCCGAGAACGCCCATTTTACCTTCCGGAGGCAAAAACAACTGAAGTGGAGCTGGAGATCAAATGGATGCTGGAACTAGGTGTGATAGAGGAGAGTCATAGTTCCTGGTCCAGTCCTACTGTATTGGTCAGAAAGCCTGACGGAAGTTGAAGGTTTTGCAATGACTTCCGTCAGCTTAACCAGGTCTCCCAATT
The DNA here is from genome assembly GCF_900747795.2 of Erpetoichthys calabaricus. Classification (NCBI taxonomy): domain Eukaryota; kingdom Metazoa; phylum Chordata; class Cladistia; order Polypteriformes; family Polypteridae; genus Erpetoichthys; species Erpetoichthys calabaricus. The sequence continues at coordinate 249,425,179 of NC_041394.2, forward strand.
CGATGCTTATCCAATGCCACCCATGGACGACCTCCTCGAACAGCTAGGACACGCCAAATTCTTGACCACCCACGATATGACAAAGGGGTACTGACAGGTTCCCGTAATGGATTCTGCAAAGGAGAAGACCGTGTTTAGCACCCCTAGTGGACACTAGCAGTATCGTGTCCTTCAACGTGGGTTACACGGGGCCCCTCAACCTTTCAGCGCCTGGTGGACAAAGTGCTTCGGCCCATAACTCATACAGCGCTGCCTACCTGGATGATTTTATTATCTATTCCAGCACATTGAAGGAACATGTACAGCAGGTACAAGCGGTATTGCAGACACTGAGCGAAGCCGACCTATGAATTAACCCAAAGAAATGTTTCTTCGGGTTAACCAAGGCCAAATATTTAGGCTACCTAGTGGGCCGGGGTACTGGACCACAGTGTTCAAAAGTTGACACCGTATTGAAATGGCCCAGTCCAAGGACCAAGCCTTTCTCAGACTAGCGGGCTACTATCGCCAGTTTGTGCCCCATTTTTCCGAGAGAGCAGCGCCCTTGACGAACCTCACAAGGAAGAGGTGCCCGAGTCATGTGGTATGGGATGCTACATCGGTAACTGCATTTAGTGACTTGAAACGGGGCTTAAGTCAACTCCAGTTTTGAAAACCCCTGACTTTTCTTTATCTTTTATCCTCCAGACGGACACTTCAGACACAGGCCTTGGTGCCGTGTTGAGCCAAAGCGTCAATGGAGTTGAACAAATAGTTTTGTACCTCAGCCGGAAACTGTTGGACCGCGAAACCAGGTATGCAGCAGTGGAATGGGAAGCCCTGGCAGTTAAATGGGCGATCACCCAGCTGAGGTACTTCCTCTTGGGCCATGAGTTCACCCTGGTGACAGACCATGCACCACTGCAGTGGATGGCTTTGCACAAGGAGTCAAATCCACAAGTCACAAAGTGGTTCTTGGACCTCCAGCCATACAAGTTTTCGGTCCTTTACCGCCGGGGTAACCTACAGGCCAATGCCGATGCCCTTTCCAGTTGTCACAACCTCTCAGCCAGGTATGCCCAACCCAATGGGTCTGGGCTGAGGGGGGCCATGTCACACACATACACTTAGGAGTCAACCAAAGGGACCAGGAAATGACAATTCCACGCCACGCCAGGGGGCGGTGGGGTGCACTAAACCTCTCTCTTTTCTCTCTGCAGACCAAACACAAGAAATCCTTCCTGTCCCGGCCCCAAGGACGTCACTTCCTGTCCTGGCCCCGAGGACAATCACTTCCTGTGATCCAGCTATAAAAACCCCTCATCCTCCATTCTTAAACAGTTCTGTTTTGGACTCTACCCAGTACACATTGTACTCTACTTTAAAGCCTTTTGCAGCTAGGGAAACTATATGGGTAGCTGTCCCAAACATTCATTGTGTGTCCGGCTGTTTCTTTCACAGTCAGTAGCATTTAAAGTGCTTCATACCAAAAACTAATTTGCTGAAGTTAAAGATGTGGTGGACCACCAAGAGCCAACAGTCACTTGTTAACATAATTCTGTGTCACAGTGATCACCTTTATTTTACTTTATTAAAGGTGTTTATTTGCTACATTTCTAATCCAATGCAACTGGTTTTGCATTTCAAATCCCTGAATTATTAGTCATTATTATTATTATTATTGTTATTATTATTATTGTTATTATTAGTTATTCATGACAATCCCTTGGCTGCTAAAATAGTAGAAGAGCAGGCAGCCTGACAGGACAGATAAGTGGCACATGTCACCAGCTGAAGAATTAAAAGTTTGCAATGGCTAGAGGTGAGCTTACCAGGTTGACATAAAGGGGAAATTAAAAATGTTACCTGCATGGTGATTGATAAAGATTAGACTGGAGATGAAATGAGTTTGAGTAAAAGTCAAATAAAAGAAAGAAAGGGAGTGATCGTGACTCTCTTTTTATTAAAATATAAAATAAAGAATTTCTCCTAAACTGGCAGAATTATCATTAAATAATTTTATCAACAAGGGCAAACGCGAACACACACATTTGTTGCAAATAATGTTTTGGCAAAATTCACTGATCAACACTAATCATGACCAGTGAGCAGGGGCTTTTAGCATTCATAGTGTGTCAACATTTTGTCCATTTCCTTTTCGTAAATTTTACCTATGTGTGGCACTTGTATTTTATCAAAAACAAATTAACTTGAGTTTTCATACATTTTTACTCTGATCTGTTTAGACTAATAGCATTCCTTAAAAATATTACTTATTTTTTTATTTTCGTTGGTTTTATTACCAGCAGGATTGTTATTAAATTTGAGATTATAGTTTGTGCTGGTAAAACTTTTTTGGTCTTTTCTAAGATCTTAACTTAAAAAGGAGCTGCTTTTTTGTTTTGGTTAACTGTATCTTTCAGCAATCTTGTCTACTTGATTGATCAAGAAATCAAATCTGCTATCATTCTTGTCTGTAGTTTATTTTTAAAACAGATAAGAAGATTTGTTTCCTTAAAAAGCCATCTGTGTCTCACTGGATGTTCATAATGGTATGTTTAGAGACATATTTGTTTGTACTACTTTATTTTTCTAGTACTACTTTACTTTGAGATTCAGAATAAGAGGAATGTGGTAAGAAAAATACTATCACATTAACAGGTTCAAACAAGTGTTTTAAGCTAGTACCAGTAAAGAGATATTTGTACCATGAAAAAGTGAAAAAAACTCTCAATAAAAATAACATAATGTCTTACATGTGGGTGCAAAAATTTCTGTAGTCTCACTACTGCAATTCTAGATATTGTGGTTGAAGTTGGTAAAGACCTATCTAGAATAGGGGGTTCATTACACACAAGTATCTAGCTATAATGAAATCTGAATATTCATATTTGAAATTAATGCAAGAGCAATTGCCATGATTTATCATCAGTATTTCATGAGTTCACATTAACCAGTTGGATTCCTGTGGACTCCTCACCACCATAATATGCTACTATTCAGGGTTTGACACTGTAACAGTGACTGCTAGAGCATGTGAGATAAGGAAATTACACATGTATCAGCAATAAGTACTGCATGTTCATGCAGAGAGGCATCTGATGAAAACACAGCTGCACTCACTCAAATGGCCAGCCATAATGTTTCAGATCAACAAAAATTATTGGAATGAATTTAAGAATTTCTATGACAGGCATTGTATTTCTAAATTCATATTTGATCTTGAATTGTTAACTTTATTGTGTATGTTCTGGGTTATTTTCATAAGGGTATGCTTCGGTTATAATATATTCTCTAAGAATCTCTCTATACAGGTGCTGGTCATAAAATTAGAATATCATGACAAAGTTGATTTATTTCAGTAATTCCATTCAAAAAGTGAAACTTGTATATTAGATTCATTCATTACACACAGACTGATGTATTTCAAATGTTTATTTCTTTTAATGTTGATGATTATAACTGACAACTAATGAAAGTCCCAAATTCAGTATCTCGGAAAATTAGAATATTGTGAAAAGGTTCAATATTGAAGACACCTGGTGCCACACTCTAATCAGCTAATTAACTTAAAACACCTGCAAAAGCCTTTAAATGGTCTCTCAGTCTAGTCCTGTAGGCTACACAATCATGGGGAAGACTGCTGACTTGACAGTTGTCCAAAAGACGACCAAGACACAAAAGGTCATTGCTAAAGAGGCTGGCTGTTCACAGAGCTCTGTGTCCAAGCACATTAATAGAGAGGCGAAGGGAAGGATAAAATGTGGTAGAAAAAAGTGTACAAGCAATAGGGATAACCGCACTCTGGAGGGGATTGTGAAACAAAACCCATTCAAAAATGTGGGGGAGATTCACAAAGAGCGGACTGCAGCTGGAGTCAGTGCTTCAAGAACCACCACGCACAGACGTATGCAAGACATGGGTTTCAGCTGTCGCATTCCTTGTGTCAAGCTACTCTTGAACAAGAGACAGCGTCAGAAGCGTCTCGCCTCTGGACTGCTGCTGAGTGGTCCAAAGTTATGTTCTCTGATGAAAGTAAATTTTGCATTTCCTTTGGAAATCAAGGTCCCAGAGTCTGGAGGAAGAGAGGAGAGGCACAGAATCCACATTGCATGAGGTCCAGTGTAAAGTTTCCACAGTCAGTGATGTTTTGGGGTGCCATGTCATCTGCTGGTGTTGGTCCATTGTGTTTTCTGAGGTCCAAGGTCAACGCAGCTGTCTACCAGGAAGTTTTAGAGCACTTCATGCTTCCTGCTGCTGACGAACTTTATGGAGATGCAGATTTCATTTTCCAACAGGACCTGGCACCTGCACACAGTGCCAAAGCTACCAGTACCTGGTTTAAGGACCATGGTATCCCTGTTCTTGATTGACAAGCAAACTCGCCTGAAAATCTATGGGGTATTGTGAAGAGGAAGATGCAATACGCCAGACCCAACAATTCAGAAGAGCTGAAGGCCACTATCAGAGCAACATGGGCTCTCATAACACCTGAGCAGTGCCACAGACTGATCAACTCCATGCCACGCCGCATTACTGCAGTAATCCAGGCCAAAGGAGCCCCGACTAAATATTGAGTGCTGTACATGCTCAAACTTTTCATGTTCATACCTTTCAGTTGGCCAACATTTCTAAAAATCATTTTTTTGCATTGGTCTTAATTGATATTCTAATTTTCCGAGATACTGAATTTCGGACTTTCATTAGTTGTCAGTTATAATCATCAAAATTAAAAGAAATAAACATTTGAAATACATCAGTCTGTGTGTAATGAATGAATCTAATATACAAGTTTCACTTTTTGAATGGAATTACTGAAATATATCAACTTTGTCATGATATTCTACTTTTATGACCAGCACCTGTAAATGTACATATTAAAGAAGCAGACTTCAGGTATGTTTTCTCAGGGGTAAATCTGTGAGTTTTTCCTATCTCTTTGTACATGTATTTCTTGACATCAAGTTGAACTGGTGTTAACTCTTTTGAAGTTTATGAGGCCACATTTTGTCCCATTAAATTAGCTTTGATCTTTGACTTAAAGATTTTGTTTTAGGTTCTCATAATATTTGAAAAGGAAAACTACAAATGTACAAAGAGAGAATGAGTAATTCTGTCTTCCTGAATTACATGTTGATGCATTTCTAGTATTCTTTATATTTGCCATTTTTACAAATTTATTCTATATTGCTGTATATAATTTTGAATTTGCCATTAATAAATTGTCAGCTGTTTCAAAAATTTAGACTGTTTGCCTACTATCGGTGTGATCTTTGCTGAAAAGGTATGTCCCTTTTTTGCGGACACATGTGGGAACTTAGCCTCTCATATTGATGAGTATTCTTTAATTGTTAGGCTTTGAATTACATGTAACACGTGTTAAGTTATGCTACGTACCTTCTTAGGATTAATTTAAAAAACACACAGGGAAATTATGCATATAAAGTACTATTTATGTAACACCCACTAAGCGTTACTTAGGGCCTGAGGTTTTACTATAAAGGACATGCTAGTTATCTCTGCATTTAGACCAGAAAGTTGAGAAAGCACCTTTTTCCTCTATGAGACCTTTGACATTCCATCTGACAAAATTTATTGAACTATCCAAATTATTTTAATTCATATTTTCACATTTAAGGCAGAAACACCTTCAATTTACACCTTTGGCCACTCATAACATGTTTGCTCCTCTCAGTCCTTGTTGCATTTAAAATAATGAAACTCAACTGTAAAGTGAGCACAGAATGAGAGAAAAAAAGTAAATTACTTTCTTTCTTTTCACCCCATGACACTCTGCACCCTCTGTGCTTTGCCTTCCAAAATAAGGCAACGATCACAGATGGTATGCACAAACACATGAACCCCCCAACTCCCCAGCAGTGACTTAACAAATTAGGCAGGTTTGGGAGCAAATAAGAGTCCAAATCCCTATAAAAGTAGTCATTTACACTAATCTAAATGTCCTGAATGTGGTGTCTTTTAAACGTAATGCAAAAATAATTTTGGAATACTTGATTTCTTTGTTTGCAAAATAATTCATGACCGAATGCTTGCAGTTCTTCTACTGTATCATTGAATTTACTGCAGCATGAGTGATAATCATACTTGCACTATTTTAGCTTTATGAGGACATGATGATAAATGTGAAGATATTTTCTGAAGTAAAGTATGCTTTGGCTGCTAATATATGTTACATTTCAAAGAGATATTTTGATGCATGACAAATAAAAATCAGCATTCAGAAAATTCATTGAGGAAAAAAAAGCTTATCGTCACAGGAAGATACAGCACAGTGCCCATTAAATGTCAACTTCAGTCAGCTGTTCTCTTTTTTAACTAGGGTAATACAGTTTTCCAGCCTGAGAATAGCAATCCTAAATAAGATTAATACCTGTAGTGGAGCCAGCCAATCTTACTCACACCTGGACTTCTTGCTGTCAGTTTGTAAGCAGAGATAGTTTTATAGATTTCCCAGTGTGGTTCCAAATGCAGAGCATAGATACACCTGCAGTCAGGATGCTGTTATCTGTCTACGTGGCCCAGAAATTTACACTGAACTGTTCATGTACTTTAGATTCAACCAGTTTCTATACATTCCAAGATACAGATAATAAAAACCCGCTGATTCAATTTACTTCCTTACTTTAGTACTGCCGTCTTGTTTCCAGATAAACTATATTTTAACTAATTTATATACCATGTAATTTCACTGCATGCTGGTTAAAAAATGAATTTAACTCCTCAGTGGAAGTGATTAAAGGCAATACATTATTTTTTTTTCTTGAACCTATATCTACAAATACATTTTTCTACTCATTTTTGGAGACTGAGATACACTGTGCTCAATTATATATAAAAAAATAACAATTTATTTGTTTACGAGTATATATAGTATTTCCTTTGTTCAATTTAATAAGGGTTAATTTCTGCCTTGTGCCTGAAAATATCAGGATAAGCTTTGGTTAAAACAACTCTGAGCAGGACTTTTTTTTTACATAGGTAAAATTACAACAGGCACAGGTACAAGTATGTTGTAGGGATGCTGTTTTTACATAATGTGGCAGCTATAACATCTGTCAGGTGTTTGACGTTTCACTGCAATTTTAAACAAGTGTGTTGGGATAGGGTGATGGAATTGCTACAAGTAACAAGTTCAGCAGTTCCTCCACTGCCCAATTTGTCTGGATATCAGTGAGAAGGCAGTGATATACAGCTGAAGAGTTTGTAGTAACTTGATGGTGATGATGAAATTTCAGAACTGCACTTTTGATGATGCCAGTAATGCTTGGATTTGCTTCAGTCTCAGTGGTAAGTGAAGGCTGGTCGATTAAATAGGCATAAGCATAAATAGAATGACAATACAGCAAGCAGCAGCAAAGATCACTTTGCTGAATGTTTGATGCCAACCCAAAGCACAGAGTTTGCTTGAAGCCTCACTGTGTTAGATTGATCTTGTGCAATGACATTGAGCACAATTGGTGAGCAGCATGAGCAGACGTTATAACCTTTTTGAACAGGTTCTTTCAGTTAATGGACACAAGGTCACTGCACACTGCATCCCACTTTGTTTTTGAATGCTCCCAAAATGTTTGCTGGTTCAATTTGTTGCACAGTGATTTCAGAGCAGTCTTATAAAAAGTAGTCTTCAACCATATCTGTGTAAAAGCAGAGATATCTTTCTGCTAAAATTTGCCCTCGAGAAAACTACTGAAGTGGAAGATATAAAGTGTACTTAAGTATCAGAAGTACAAGGAAATGTAAGCACTCTCTCCTGTTTCATATACAGTCGATACATTTTTAGGCTACCTTCTTTTTGCATACGAGTCATGTTACAAATATAAAAGCATACGCCAAGTAACTACATGTTGAAGCACCGACATTCACCATGAACAGACATCTTAATGACTGATACTAATTCAGTTGGGTGGGCACTAATAAAGGAGGTGTGCAGGCTTCCCCTTCCTTGATAAAGAGTCTGTTCCTGAAAACTACCTTCATAAGATGACTCAAAATCTGAACACCTAATAACAGTTAATTTGAATAAAAAGCATTGCTAAACATTCTCTTGACCCAAAAATGACCACTATTTTTGTTCAAATAACACCAAACTACATGAAAATCAACACTTAATTTAATAATGACAATATTTATCAAAAGAAACCCTTAACACTTTGCACTTCTTTAAATAATTTAATAAAAATGCTTTACATATACTTCTAGCATCACATTGAAAGCCATGACCCTTAATTTTTTTCTTGGGTTTTTCCAACTAGTTCACAGTCTATTTTGAGAATCAGTTCCACCCTGTTCAGCTGGCTGCTGTGAAGACAGAGTCTGAGCACAGCGGCATCAGCTGTTCCAAATATACTAAAACTGGTAATCTGTATCATCACCATCCAGTACTGCCCCAAACATCCAGTACTGCCCTGTTCAGCAGGCTGCAAATGGTGTAACTGGAAATACTATGTAGATGACCAAGAGTTAGTGCCAGCAGCATGCATTTGAAGATTCTCCAAGATTCTTCATATACGCAAATTTTTGAAAAGTGGTTGTTCCAGAAACAGAAGAATCCAGTATTTTAGATGATTGACTGAATAAAGCATTGTGTGTGTTTTTAGCCCATTTATTTTCTGGTTCAACATTGGAGTACCAAATGTGTATAGCAAAATATATTGAAGTAAAAGTAGCCATTCGTGTTTAGAAATGTAGTGAAGTAAAAGTAGGCAGAAAATTTTATACTTCAGTAAAGTAGAAATATTACCAAAACATACTTAAGTACAGTAATAAAATATTTCTACTTTGTTACCATTACAACACTGTATCAGGCAAAGGCTGGATGGTTTTAGGTAATAAAGTTGACTGATTGAGCCAGAATGTAGCTGTGATGTCATGTGCACCTAAAACAGTTAGAATCAGCCCACTTCTTATGGTGGGCATTGTCAATGCCACTTATGAAGGTAGCACATGTCAGATAGGACATTCTGCATTAATACTCTATATGGCACACACGCTTCATAAACCATGGTCTGAAGGTTGAGAGACACTACCTAAGAAGCACAAAATGTTATGAACGAAACCATTGTCAAGGGAGTTTAGGTTCCGAAGGTGTCCTCCTAGCTTGTATGGTTAACACTCTCCATTTCAATAAAAAATCAATGAAGGTTACACCAGCACCCATCCTCACTGTGCAGAACATTCAAGCTAAATCATCTTTCCATGCCAATAGCAGTGGGGCCTTAGTGTATTACCCTTTTAAACTTTCAACTCACTTTTTATAACGTTTTATATGCTTTTTAGATTCTCCATGTTTGATACATGAAGGATGGAGTAAAGTGCAGGTGCAGTCATTAAATCCCCCAGGGGTACAAATTTTGGCCCAAACCACAATTTCATTGATTAAATCCATTCTGGAGGGGATCTTTGCATACATACGCCAAGTCCTAAATATACTTCATAGGAGTGCTTTACTACTAAAGTGTAGGTGCAGCTGCTAAATAAAGTTCCCAGGGGAAAAATTTTGGAAAGAAACAAATCTGTGCAAACGTCGGTGGAGACAGCTTCAACAATGTGGATTTGTATACCATGTTATACACAGGCACATCAAGCTTTATGTATTAAATAAATATGTTTAGGCTGTTGGTCTCATCCGTTGCAGGAGATGGACGTCTAAAGCTGAGCTCCATTAGCAGCGGTGTTATTATTTCTTATTAACCCGAGGTATCATATATTTATCCAACCCGAGGGTTCTATTACAGTATATGCAAGCATATATAAACATGGTCGGCAAGAAAGGGGGTCAGAAAGAAACAGAAAAGAAACTTAGTTATATCCAAGCCTAGACAGGCTAGTCCAAGTTCAAGTTCAAGGTATGGCCTATCAGAGACTGACCTGGAACAGACAGGCGAAAGCCCAGACTCCTCTGGACCACAGTCCGCTGCATCGTCTCCAGTTGAGAGCGAAAATGGGAGCAAATATGCAAGTGATACAGGTCACGAAAGCTCACAGATTGGAGAAGATCACTTGAAACTGGCAAGGCCTTGTAGTCCGCGCTTTCACATACTCCTCATGAGCCGAGAACATCGGCTGTAATAGAGCCCGCAGCTTCACCTACGGTGCACGAAAGCAGAAATGATCTGTACGAACTGAAGGTGATGATCGCTGAGCTCAAGCAAGAGATAAAGAATAATATAAATAAAGAAAGAAATAGTATGCTCATGACAAACGAGAGGATAAGTGAGAAGACAAGCGAAAAGACAAGTGAGAAGCTGCGGCGGGAAATGCAAGAGCTGCGGCAGGATAATAAAGACTAAGAGAAACACATATATAATTGCTTTGAGGCGGCCTTTAATTGTATTCTGGAAAAAATTGGGGAGCACATTCAGGAAAATGCGTCTAAACTGAGCACATTTGCTGATCAGTTGGAGGATGTTAAGCAGACATTCACGACTCGAATTGAAACAGCCGAAAATCTAACATCCACCACTGATGGAAAAGCAACAGCCGTGAATTCAGAATGCAAAAAACTCGGAGACAGACTTGCTGCTCTGGAAGATGGATGTAGAAGGAATAATATTAGAATTGAAGGCCTACCTGAGAATTGTGAAAGTCCAAACCCAGTGAAATTCGTAGATGAACTATTCTCCAAAATAATTGGAGAGGACTTTTAGGGATCGAACAACTCTAAGAGCAGAACCTTTATTGTGCACTTCGAAAAGTTACAATCAAAGTTAAATGTAATGTCACTTCTCAGAGAAACGAGATTATGTTTGAAAATAACCTAATTCGTATTTTCCCTGACTTCTCACCCTCAACTGCTACTAAGCGTGCATCCTTTTATAATATTAAACTGTGCTTATGAAGAGCCGATATCAGATACAGTCTCTTGTATCCTGCCAAACTGAAAGTGGAGATTCAAGGCAAAATTACATATTTACCAGTAGAGAGGAAGCAGATAAAGAGTTAAGAAAGCTGATCCTGACACTCTCCTGAAATAAGACCGTGAGTTGCACCCTGTCATGGCATCGTAAAGAAGGTATCACCAGCTGTCTAATCCACTTGCAATGACACTGGTACCATAAATATATATCCTTTTCCCTTCTCGGTCACTATTTGTTTTTATTTTAATTACAGTTATACACGTTTATGTATGTATGTGTGAAACAAATTAAATTAGTAACCCTTTTCTTTCTTTTTTTTACTATTCTAAAGGAGACTGTTTAACACCATTCCCTGGGTTTACTATCTTAACAATTCAAGAATGTTGAAGATTTTCTCTTTTTTTTTTCTTTTTTTTTTTTATAGTTTACTAGCAAAATACCTGCGCTTTGCAGCGGCGAAGTACTGGTTTAACATTTTTATTAAGAAGAAAAGTAAACCTTTTTAAACTGAGGGAAAATATACCAATAATTATTTGTTAACGATCTCTTTGTATACCACGTTGTCAGTTCGGCCCTCCGGTTGTAATATGACCAAGCTGTGCGCTGAGCTTACTCTTGAGCATGCAACGTATATTTGGCCATGTGAAAAGCAATCTTGCCTCAAATCAATGCCAACCTTTTGTAGGGTCTGTCCCTGAGACTTATTGTCATTGCGAAGCAGAGCCTTACTGGAAATTGGAGGTGTTTGAATTGAAATGGGTTTCATCGATAACTTCGCATCCAGCTTTTGAGAGTTTAAACATTCATAAACATCAAAGTGTCCACTACTCAAATCGTCACCTGTGAATCTAAGATGTTTAAGAGGCATTGGCGGTTGTCCAAAGGTGTAAAATATTTGGCCATTTCGGTACACTTGAAAGCGACAACCGAACAATTCAGCAGCAGCCATCAACTCACATGCAGAATCATAGGTGAAGGGCTTAAGCATTTCACTCTTATAGTGCTCCTGTGTAGTATAATTATCTCCTGTACCATCATCAGTCCACACCTTGAACCTGTCCCAGTCATTCAATACATAAGACAATGTTTCTCCAGATATCAAGAGTGAGCCTGATATGGCCGTGCAATATGTAACACAGAGAATGGAAAAGGCAGTCGCCATCTCCGGGCATGGAAACCATTCGGTAAGTAACTTTCTTTGATCGATGGTGATCACCTTGATAGACATGTTAATGGGGGTACGGTTGAAATGATAAAGGAAATGGGTACCTGAACAATGTAAACTAAGTCTAAAATACCTACACAATAACTATAATCATAATGAACGAACAATAAAACAGTGGAGAAGCCGTGGAATAAATGAAAAGGCTGCAGTTATCAGCAGGGAAATGTGAATACCGTGGCGATGCAAGGAAGAGAATGAAGAGACCGGAGCGACGGACGGCCTTAGTTGTAGGCAGCCACCTACGAGGGAGGTGTGGGGATGGGGGACCCAACGCCGCCTCATACGGCGACCAAACTGCAGGCTATGGACGTATATATGTACGTAAGTAGGATTCAGTTAGCGTTGGGAACCTGCTTACCAAATTTCTTGAAGATGGGCCCATAAGTAACAAAGACCGTTGGAAAGTTCAATATGGCGGCCTACAGTGGCGTCATACCACCAAAATAATTACGTACATCGGTTTCGGTTAGCGCAGGGAAGCCGCCTACCAAATTTCGTGAAGATGGGGCCATAAATAAGAAAGTTTAACATTTTACAATGTTTAACAAGTTTTACAATTGCAAAATGAAACCTGCTTAACTTTTGTAAGTAAGCTGTAAGGAATGAGCCTGCCAAATTTCAGCCTTCTACCTACACGAGAAGTTGGAGTGATGAGTGAGTCAGTGAGGGCTTTGCCTTTTATTAGTAATAGATGCGTATAGTAGATATCTCTATTTTATTTCACATACACTGCTGCTGGGGGCTTGTTTTGTTTTGGACGTGCTCTGTCTCTAGGCATGTCAGAGGACTGGGACTTTGTGAAGTGTGGGTCAGCCTCACATGGGGAGGCAAAGTGGGGTGGGGGGACTAGGGAGGGAGAGAAAGAGAGCAAGCTTTCTGTGATCTATTCTTTTAATCCTTGTAATTATAATTAACAACGTAACAACAGACTATATGGCAATAACCCCTCGGAAAATTTGAAATTAAGGTCATAGCAGTCTCACTTTTGGTTAAGACTACAAAATGACATCAAAAATTAAGAATCAATGTCTCCAAGGCGGGACAGTTAATTTTGTGACCTGGAATGTTAAAGGCCTGAACCACGAATTAAAAAGAAAGAAAGTATTCTCTCACCTGACAGGTCTAAACGCTAAAATAGTATTTTTACAGGAGATCCACTTATTGAGCAAGGATCAGTTCCAGCTGCAAAAAGACTGGACAGGCCAAATGTTCCATTCCAGTATTTACAAAAAAAACTAGACGTGTGGGAATTCTCATACATAGAACAGTCTCATTTGTAGTATCAGATGTTGTATCTGATCCTGAAGGGAGATACATTATTGTTATGGGTAAATTATTTAATTGTAAAGTGATTTTGATAAATGTTTATGCACCCAATGTGGACGATAGGGAATTCATCCAAAATGTATTTGATTCCATTCCCAGTGAGAACACTCATAAAATTGTAATGGCTGGGGATTTTAATTGTGTTTTAAATCCAGACCTAGATAATTCTTCTGCCACAGGGGAGATGACATCTAACACTGCAAAGAAAATTACACAGTTTGTAACTGACCACAACTTATCAGACCCTGGAGATTTCTAAACCCAAATTCAAGAACATATTCCTTCTACTCACCAGTGCATCATTGCTACTCAATAATTGATTATTTTTTTGTAGTTAACCATTTCTTGCCTACGATTAAATCCTGCAAGTACGACGCTATTGTTATTTACGACCATGCCCCTCTGATTCTGGAGATAAAATCATTATGCCCCACATACTCATCTCGCAGATGGCGTCTTAACCCATTTTTATTAGCAGACGAGAACTTTACAGAATTTACATCAAAACAAATCAGTTTTTTTGTATAGGCAAATATATCCTCAGAGGTCTCTGCAGGGACACTCTGGGAAACCCTGAAAGCCTTCCTAAGAGGACAGATTATCTCATATCTTTCCCAAAGAAATAAACTGGAAAGCAAGCAGGTATCAAAGCTAACCAATGAAATTACTAGAATAGATGAAGAACACACCAGGTGTCCAAGTGAGGCTCTTCATAGGAAAAGGCAGGCTCTGCATTCAGAGCTCAACCTCTTAACAACTAAAGAAACTGAACAACTCATTTTTAAATCAAGACATCATTACTATGAACATGGAGAGAAAGTTAATAATTATCTTAGCTCAACAAGTCCACAAGCAAGAAGTTCACAATGCAATCCCAGCAATTACCAACACAAACGGAGACATAATCATTGACCATAAAAATATAATGCACTCATTTAGAGACTACTATAAATCCTTATAATCTCTTGTGTTTAAAGAAGACAAGACACAATCTAATGCATTTCTGGATGAATTACAGATACCACAAATAGATACTCTTAGTGCAGAGGAATTGGATAAACCTCTAGCGCTACCAGAATTATTAGATTCTATAAAGTCACTTCAGAGTGGGAAAGCAGCAGGCCCCGATGGCTACCCTGCCGAATTTTATAAGAAGTTCTCTACTCAGCTAGCTCCTCTTCTATTAGCAACATTAATAGAAGCTAGAGACAATAAAATTCTACATCAAACTATTCTTCAAGCATCAATCACCATCTTTCCTAAACAAAATAAGGATGTATTACAATGTGCAACATACAGACCAATTTCACTTCTGAATAATGATGTTAAAATACTCTCCAAAGTCCTAGCTAGAAGGATGGAGAAAATGCTGCCTTCAGTAATATCACAAGATCAAACTGGATTTATTAAAGGCCGACACTTAGCGTCCAATCTTCGACGCCAGTTTAATGTAATATACTCACCTGCAAAGTCAAATATCCCAGAGATTTTATTATCCTTGGATGCAGAAAAAGCATTTGATATGACTGAATGGAACTTATTTTTCACTACATTGGAGAAATTTAGGTTTGGGCCAAACATTTGTGCATGGATTAAACTACTGTATACCAATCCAGAAGTTTCAGTTTGTATTAACATCATTAATTCAGACTACTTTAAACTAGAACATGGTACCAGACAAGGATGCCCCTTGTCACCACTACTTTTTGCAACCGCCATTGAGCCACTGGCAGTTCACTTTTGAAATGCATCAGAGATAAAGGGGATTATCAGAGAAGGACTTGAACAGAAAATTTCTTTATATGCAGATGATATGGTACTGTATATATCAGACCCATAAAATACTGTGCCTACAGTCCTAACAGCACTAACAGAATTCCAAAAGATTTCTGGTCTCAGAATTAATTTGACTAAAAGTGTGGTCTTTCCAGTGAATTCTCAAGCACACAATATTAGATTGGACACCTTCCCTTTTATCATCGCAGATCAGTTCAAATATCTAGGGGTAAACATCACAAGTAAGCATAAAGCTCTTTATCAACAAAATTTTGCTGTCTGTATGGAAAAAAATCAAGCAAGACTTGCCATAGATGGTCAACCCTTCATCTTACTTTAGCTGGAAGAATTAACATTGTTAAGATGAATATCCTCCCTAAGCTTCTCTTTTTATTTCAAAATATTCCAATATACATCAATAAATCATTCTTTAAGAAATTAGATTCAACCATAACCACATTTATTTGGAATTCAAAACATCCACGTATCCAAAGAGCGACCCTACAAAGGCCAAAGGCAGAAGGTGGCATGGCTCTGCCTAATTTTTCAATTTTACTACTGGGCAGCAAACACACAACATATAAAAACCTGGACATTGACACAAATAGATGAACATATGCAGGCTTGGTCTGCAATAGAAATAGAATCCTGCAGTTCATCTTTATATTCCTTGCTTTGCACCCCAATAAATGCAAATTATCGCCAATATACTAATAACCCAATAGTGCTTCACTCACTCAGAATATGGAACCAATGTAGGAAACATTTTAAGACAGAGAATCTTTTATCGGTGGCACCACTGCACAAGAACCACCTTTTTCAACCATCGCAAATATATTCAGTTTTTAATGTCTGGAAAACATTTAGGATTAAATCACTTAGAGATCTGTACATAGACAACACCTTTGCATCCTATGAACAATTACATTCTACATTTAACTTTCCAGAAACACATTTCTTTCACTATCTTCAAATTAGAAACTTTGTTAAACAGAACCTGCCCAATTTACCTCATCTCCCACCTCCCTCTATGCTGGAAAAAATACTCATCAGTTTCAAGGACTTAGACAGCATCTCTGCAATATATAAAACCATTTTACAGTCCCTCCCTTTCAAAGATCCAAGAGGACAATGGGAAAAGGATCTCTCCCTTAACATATCAGAAAAGGAGTGGATGATAGCAATGCAGAGAATTCACTCAAGCTCCATATGTGCAAAGCATATAATTATTCAACTAAAAATTATATATCAAGCACATCTGTCTCGCTTAAAATTATCCAAAATGTTTCCAGGGCAAGATCCAACCTGCGAACGCTGCAATCAAGTTCCAGCCTCACTGGGTCACATGTTCTGGGCCTGCACCAAACTAACATCATTTTGGACCAAGATTTTTAAATGCCTTTCAGACAGCCTTGGTGTCGCAATCTCTCCTAATCCACTAACAGCTGTGTTTGGTGTACTTCCAGTGGGGCTTAAAGTGGAGACGGACAAACCAACTGTAATTGCCTTTACTACACTATTGGCACGCAGACTTATCTTGCTCAACTGAAAGAATCCTAATTCTCCCCTTTTAAGTCAATGGGTAACTGATGTTATATATCATTTGAAATTGAAAAAAATAAAATTCTCACTTAGAGGATCTGTGCAGAAATTTTTCCAAACCTGGCAGGATCTAATCAATAACATTTTAGAATAAGCTTTTAAATCACTGAGGAAGCAGATTCTCTCCCTTTTTTGTCTTCTCCGTTTATCTATACTCACTTATTACTCTATTTATTTGCTTATTTTTACTAGGTTTAAATTTTATTCTGCTGGTCATGCTCTCTTTTTCAGGGGTGGGGGTTGATTTATTTTCAATCCTATTCTTGTAAAATTGATGTATTTGTATGGAATGTTGTGTGATTTCAATAAAATCAATAAAAAATTTTAAAATAAATAAATATGAGGGAGGTATTGTTTTCGTGAAATTTTTCAACAGAAAAAGACATTTTGAAATATATGGAACTTGTTTTGAGCATTTTTGGAAAGGTAAAAATTTTGTGGACTCTAACTTGAGAAGGAACATCAGAGTTCTTTTGAAAATAGAAAGAAATATGACAAGTCATAGGTCTAAATTGCAATCTGATTATTTGGATGGTTACATGCCAGGTAACTGAAACATGTGTCGTGTACTCTTTGTATTATTTGGCAGGTACTGTATCATTCATATATATACTGTATATACTATTTATACTTTCAGTAATAATCTCCCAACTATTTTATTGTAAATATACAGTGTATCCCTCCTTAACCTCCTTAAACAAGAAAAACAAAAAAAACCTACTAATATTCCTTAGAAAGCTGGAGCTGCTCCCCACCCAAAGATATTTTTTTTCTCTTTCCATCTTTTAGTAATGTTAAATGTCCTTAAGCAAATATGAAATTAGACATGATGTAGAAGTTTGTTAATTGAGCAAAATCGGATGGCAATAACCACTTAATCAGGCAAAACATTGGATATTAATTTCAGTCTAGCATGGCAACAAACTGATCTATTGAAAAATAAAGAGTATTGAACAAGAAAGAAAGTAAAAAAGCATGTCCATTAGGTTGCCAAAATGAGGTACAAATGAAGCATACATTTGAGAAAGACTGCCACCTTTTTGCCTGTCTTGTGTTTATTGATGAATATATTGCGGAAAGACTAGGCAGAAAATGGGTGAAAATGGGGATGTTTTTAATTTATTGTTCACCCACCATCTCCCGAACCGCCAGCATTGGTAAAAAATTGTAATTTTATTGCTTTTCCACAAAATTTGTAGTCAATGATGGCCTGCTGTAGACTTGTAAAATGAGCTACACAATGTAACAGTTGTGTTTTTAATCATTGTATAAAATAATTAGTCATCTAGATCAAAAATTAAACAATAAATATTATTTATTATATTTGGCATATTTCTTCAATACATCTCATATTTTTAACAGAAATTATAGAGGCCAAATTGGCAAGGGTGAAGCGTAAAAGTGTGAGCATCCTTTTCAAAGTACTTTGTAATGTTAAGTTCAGTGAGAAATGCTATATGAAGGAAATATTGCATTGAAAAATAAGGTGGAAGCTTCAAATACAAGTCTCCATTCTGTGAATTTAAGAACAAACTTGTGAGGTAGCGCTTGTGAGTGCAATTCAGTTCTATTTCTAATTAAATAATGCTCATTTCATCCTATTTAGGGTGCTGAAAGTGGACTGACAAGGACATGCAATAATTTTTAAACTATTGTGTATATATGCATTTTGTCATTTGGAAATGTGTGCTGAATTTTTTCTCGATCTCCATTGCAGAGGTTTTCATACTGTCAACAGAATGTCAAGATTGTTCTGTCATTGCTAATTCCTTTTCCCACCATTCTGAGCCAATTATACCCTCACACTCACTGAAAGTGTGGCAAAAGTATTGTGTGCATATATATATATATATATATATATATATATATATATATATATATATATATATGTATATATATATATGACAGTCTTTCATTTTGTGTGTTTCAGCCTTATCTAAAAGCTCCTAAAATCAAGCACATTGTCATGCAATCTACTGTGACAAACACTGGCAGTAGAGTGGGTCGTACTATACAGCTCAGTGACTTTACACATGGCACTGTCATAGGATGCCGCCTTTGCCACAAATCAGTAATTGAATTTTCGTATCAGCTAGATCTGCCCCTGGTCAACTGAAGGTGCTATTATTATAAAGTGGAGGCATCTACAAGAAACAACAGCTCAGCCACAAAGAAGTTGGTAACACCAAGTCACACAAAGGGGCCACCAAATGCCAAAGTACATGGTACATAAAAATGGGTTATCTTCTGTTTCATCAATCACAACAGAGTTTCATACAGCCTTCTAAAAGCAACATCAGCACAAAAACTGTGTTTTAAGAGTATTATGTTATGAGTAATGTCAAGTATAAGTTGGAGCAGTGTAAAGTATGTCACCATTGGAGGAGTGGAAATGTGTGTGATGAACCACTCTTTACTATCTGGCAGTCTGATGGATGAATCTGGGTTTGGTAGATGCCAGGAGAATGGTATAGTGCATACTGTAAAGTTTGATGGAAGAGAGATAATGGTTTGGGGCTGTTTTTCAGGGATAGCCCTTTGGTTCTAGTGATAGGTAGTGTTAATGCTACAGAATCCAAACAAATGTTATAGGTGTGCACATCCAGCAGCTTATGGAAGGCCCCTTTCAGTTCCAGCATGACTGTGCCCCTGTGCACAAAATCAGATCCATAAAGACATTGTTTGACGAGTTTGGTGTGGAGGAACTTGAGTGGCAGCACATGGCCCTGACCTTAACCCTACTGAACACTTTTGACTCGAGTTGGAAAGCCAATTGTATGCCAGGTCTTCTCATCCACAAATTCCCACAGACACACTCAAAAATCTGGCACACCATATAGCAGTGATGATCAGGTGTCTGCAAACTTTTGCTTGTATAGTGTTTGCGTGCAAAGTAACGAAGCAGCTGGAAAATGTGTCCAAAGTGCCCACTATGAGCTGTGTCTGCAAACATCAATCTCCGAGCTGCCATTTTTGCTGCCCCCGTCCCACCCCTTCAAACAGTTTAGCGCATTTAAGAGACTTAATGCTGTTTTAGTTGGAAGAATCGTGGTGTGCCTTGGGATTTTTTGGGTTACAAAAAGTGTGGCACCACAGAAAAAAGTTTGGAAAACTCTGCTCTACCTAAACCTTTGCTCCTGGCACATTAAAAAAGATCTCCGTGGCTGCTGTCTCGCTTAAAAACTGACACCGTAAATTACTTGGATGGTTATGTTGCCTTCTTTACATAAATTAGTGAAGATACTGCAAACTGGAATAATGGGTAGGGATAATCATTACATTTCTGTTTCATAGACTTTTGTCATTATATCAGGGCAGTCAGCACTGTAAGTTACCTGGCAGACCGGCAGGTTAAATACACAGGTACTAGAGACTTATTTTGATTTTAGTGCCACTCAAAGATAAATTATTTAGCACTATGTAATATGACTTTGATTCGCTCTTCATGCAGAAAAATGAAAAGAAAAATGGGAGCATAATTTTTACCTTTGCAACTTTTCTCTAGCATTGCACCAGCACTGCGATAAATCCACCCCTCATCCCCATTCCTCCCACTCCCCTGCACCTATGTCAGTATGGTCTATGTCAGTATAAATCAAGAAAATGAACACCAGAGCTATGTATTGATATGTGGCATATCACTGTGAACCGTGTAATACAAAATATTACACCTTTAACCCCTTAACCGCCCTCTGCCGGATATATCCGGCACCGTTGTTTTATTGCTAACGCCATACTGCCGGAATTATCCGGCACATTTGCCTGTGGTTATATGAATGCCTGGCAAGTAGTATAACTGACGGTTTGGCGTGGGTATTATTACTACGTTGTATTTCGACAAGTCTGTGGTTGTTTTGGCCGGTCATGTGACGTGATTCGCATGTAACAGCTGTGAATATGGCGAAACGTAAACTGACTTCAAGTGAGGCTTTGCAGGCGATTTTGGACAGTTCTGATCATGATTGTAGCAGTTCTGAAGAAGATTTTAGCGACAGTGATGAGCAGCAACGTGCGCTGCATGATACTGTGAATGAAGACGCATCGGATGACGGCGCTGAGTGGGTGTATCCCCAGCATCTCAGCTGGGCTGCTGCCCGTGGTGAACTACCTTTTCTGCATTCGTTTGAGGGAACGTGTGGCTTTATTGTTGATGTAAACAATTACACTGCTGAGCAGTTTTATGAGCTGTTTGTGTCACCTGATTTGATCAGACATTTTGTTCATCAGACAAATCTGTATGCAGCACAGTTTATTGAGAAAAATCCCAATTTACCTCCACATTCCCGTGTTCGTGCTTGGTTTGACACTGATGAAAACGAAATGAAAAAATTCATTGGGATTTTGATGTTGATGGGAATAATCAGAAAACCAGATATTGAGATGTACTGGTCTACAGATCCTATGTATGCAACACCTATTTTTGCAGCTGTCATGACACGTAACCGATTCTCTTTGCTGCTGAAATTCTTTCATTTGAATGACAACAGAAACGAGCCAGATAAGAAAGATCCAAACCGCGACCACTTGTTCAAGCTACGTCCTTTGATTGATCATTTATTTGAAGCATTTCAGTTGCCCTACATGCCAGGACCGTCAGTTGCAGTTGATGAAAGTTTATTGTCGTGGAAGGGCCGCTTACAGTTTCGACAGTATCTACCATTGAAAAGGGCACGGTTTGGTATCAAGATGTTTTGCTTAGCTGAGAATTCAGGTTACATTTATAGATTTTGTGTATACACTGGCAACTTGCACAACATTTAGTGGTCAATACTGCTTGAATAAATGTAAAAAATGTAAAAAAAATGTAAAAAAGTAAAAAAACCAAAATTGTTCAGATTTCGCCTGGCGTGGGGAATATTTAGGGAGTTGGCGGTTAAAGGGTTAAATGAAAATTTTATTTAATAAAAATTTAAAGGTAGTATATGAATATGGAACTGGATTTGTATGTAATTCTTTAGGTACACGCTTTACTTTTTTGCATTATTTTTTCATAATGTTAAAAAAAATGAAAATGCCAGCCCTGGAAGTAACAATATTTTTCAACACATTAAACAGCCACATTAATCGCAAACATTAATGTGTTAACTTTCTCAGGCTTAATATTTACATATATATCACTATAATAGTGTGATAGTTGATCGCTTTGTACTGTGTGTTGTGGTAAATAATCAAGCCTTGACACAAACAAAAAAGTTTGGGGCAGCCTCCCGTATACTTGAAAGTTGGCTGCAAATACAGAAGTTTGAGGAAATGGTCTTTACAGACAAGAGTCCAAAACAAAACTGAAGTAATAGTACAGGCAAGGTGGTTTTAAAGTCGGAGGGGGGAAATGATGCCAATCAGGAGAGCAACCAGAAGTGATGTCTTCTGGGGGGAGCAGGAAGTGACATCATGGAAGTTAGGTGGAATTTCCCGCCTTTAGTCTGTGGGGAGACAAGAGAAAGAAATAGTCTAATCAGGAAGTACCTTCTTTTGAGCCCTTTAGCTGCCTCCCATGCACACATGTGTGACAGTGTGTACACACACACACACATATATACATATATATAGATATATATACATACATACACACACATTACATGGTGATCAAAAGGCCAGACACTTATTTGCCTGGTTTTCTAAGAAAGACTAAGCAGTACAGCACAGTGCCAGTGCCAGTGCCAGATCCTCACCAGCAACATCTCAAGCTGATGAAGTAACCTCTGTAAAAGGCAGCTGATGCTTCTGATAAAGCAAATTCTGCCAAAGCAGCTGCAAGGTCTACTACCTTAGTCCTGAATCTTTATGCTGGGCAGAATCCTATATAAAGTTTTATTTTTTTAAGGTATGTTTAAAAACTAGATGCTTGAAGCTAAATACAAACTTTAAGAGACATTCAATCATATTTTAGTTGGCTCCTTTTGCTTATGCTCATAAGGTGTCAGGCTTCTGTTTTTTAGAACATAACATCTTCTGAAAATACCAGAACCTGAATCTGTCAACGGGGATTTTACTGAGTTTTAATAAGACCTCACTGCCTGAGTGGATAACGCTCTCTATTCTGAAGAGCCACTGTCAAGTCTGCTGTGTTGATGTGAATTAAAGTTTCTTTACCTTTTTTCCATCCTTGCTTTCAGTCTGAAATAAAGTGTTTGAAGCATAAAAAGTGGTTCGATCATTTGTGCACTAAAGAATCCTTTTAGTAGTGACGTTTTACTCTCAGCCATTTTTTATAGGTAGTGTGTACAGATCTTCCTCAATGTCAGGTCCTCTACTATAGTCAAGGGATTATGATGGTTTTGCACAGTGCCTCAGCTCTTCCTATAACTATTTTCTAGAGATGACAACTTTGATTCACTTTATTGAATCAATTGTTTTGAACTACCAGCTTAAGTAAATAAGTTTTTCTGATTCATTTGATTTGTATGATTCATTTTTAAAAATTAGATGCTGGTGTGTATTTAAGTCCAGGTGTGGGGGAATGTCCCTTTGATAGCATCACAAATGCATAATTTAATAATTCATACATTATGTTTTATATATATAATTAATTAGATGAATTATATCCATGTAAAATATATGACATTGACCTATTTCAATGCACAAAGTATGACAACATAAGATGCATAATTAAGAAAAGATGTTAAGTTAACAGAATCATAAGTGAACAAGAAATGTGTGACTTGTCCATGGGTGATGATTCATTCACAAATCAAATCAACAAGAATCGTACAGCTGGTTTTCAGGTATTGATTTGTTCTCTATCGATCGAGAATCATGTGGCTTATTCACATGTAATGATTTGGTTTGAACTTAAAAGAATCAGTGACTAATACATGCCCAAAATAGTCAATGTGTGCTAAAGTTGAAAGCAAATAACTGTTAAAAATTAGAAACTTTTTATAAATTTCAGTTTTGTGTGACTAATTTGTTGAATGTACAAAGAGATATACATATATTAGATTTATAAATTTATGTATATATTATATATTTTTGAAATAATTCCAATAATACAAAACAAAACAAAGTGCAAATCATAATAATACATTTGAATATAAATGTGTTGTTATTGTATTGCACTTGTATGATGAATAAGAGTTTTCATTTTCTGTTACTGATATAGATTGAACTCAAAAGAATCAAATATGAAGCAAGTCGTGACTTGTGATTTATTCCACATTCTTGCACATGCTCTTTAAATATCTAGTTGTGTCAGTGAAACAAAAGATGCTAATGACATCATACGGGACACATGTTCTTTAGCCCTCCTGTTGAGTTCCACTAAACTGATTTGTTGGTGCTTGTGAATCAATTTATATGATACACTGAAAGGAGTCATTCAAAACAAACAAATTGTTTGGGAGTCGCTCATCAGTACTGCTCTCTTCTGGACAGAGATCTGAATTGCTCTGAGCTATTCTCCCAACTTGGGGTCATCACACCAAGTGCTTTTATTGCTTCTGGATCTGTTTTCAAATTTCATGTTCTGTGTAATTCATCCTTTAGCTCTTGATGTTTCTCCATTTTCTTGTATTAATATTTCTTGAGGTTACTATCATTTGGGATCAGCATTGTTGTTTTCTGGTTCTTACTGTAATATTTAACATAGCATTATTGTTAATCATTTCCTTTTAGTGTTTTGTATTATGTTCTTTTTTAAATATTATCTTGTGATTAGTTATGGTGGACTGGTAGCCTTCATTAGATAATAAGCCAAAGCTGTTGTGATTAGGCCTTTTAACAAGCACCTGGGGTCTATATATATATATGGAAAGCCCTCTGTTAGGCATTTCAGAAACACTGAATTTGTTTCTGTGTGTTCTGCTCTCACTTCTGTGTATTGTTTAGTTTAGTTAATATACCCTTTTGTTTAAAATTTTTAACATTAACCTTTTTGTTGTGCTTTCTGAATTTGTATTTTTAGATTTGCAAATTTTGTCTTGGAGTTTAGTTTTTAATTTAGATTTTGTTTTTTTCTTTTTCTTTAGTTTTTCCTTTATGTATTAAGTATTTTTTTCTGAATATAGTACTTTGATTCCTGTATTTGCTTTTATTGTTGAATCTTGTATTTTGTGGTTTGTTATTGAACTCTTTCTTTAATAAGAACATTAAATAATTAATACATTTGTTTTGTGGGACAGGGTTTTGTTGGTTTCCCATCCACTTTTGGCATTGCCTTTTGAGGCCTTTAACCTAAACTGGTACATTACAACAATGTCCAATTGGCTGGCTGACATTTTTTTATCTGTCTCCATATGAAAGTTCCTCAGGTTCCTGGCCCAGTCATTCTTAACATTCCATTATCATATTTCTCATTGTGACTTGAGAAGGACTGGGTCACGTTCAGCACAGATGTCCCAATACACAATTCTTCCTACCTTGTTATGTTGCTTGTGAATGTCTTCATCTTGCACCCTACTACTACTACTTATATGTTGAACTGTCTCAGAGGCTTCTTTGCTCGGTCTACACCTTGTGTCCTGTCTGATATTGTAGACCCCTGCCTCTATAGATCTGGTGCTGAATGATTCCACATGCCCTGCTCTGATGAATTCCTCAGTACTATCTAGTCCAACCTTTTCCAGACAGCAGTAAAATTTCCTAAAATCTGTCATCTCTGCTATCTGACAATAATACATTCCATGGAGGGCCTTAATTTGCCATGGCTTCTCCTTTTTATATTCTTCATCCGCATCTACAACTGCTGCTGTCTACAATACTCTCTTAGCAGTTCATGCTACTTAGCTATTTTACTGGTTTGGCACCACCAACTTCTTGATCTGCCCTTTCCCCATGCAATCAAAAATCACCCGATACAAGAAATCATCCTCAACTAAGAAGTGTAGTGTTTTAAAGTTTGAGTTCTTCCTCTCCAGATAGTAACAGTCAGTTGTGACGTGGGCTTGTTTGAATGCAAAATCTAATCTGCTGTCGACTCATTGCAGGTAGCAAGCTCTGTCTGAGTGGCAGTCTCTGCTTCCTCTGTGCCTGAGGCAGCATCACGCTCACACCCCACTGCTACTTTGTTGGGGTTCATTGCAGGTGTCTGGTCTGGGGATGATCCCAATGTGAGCAATAGGCGGTTAAAGCCCACCAGCTGTCCCGGGTCCTCACTTGAGGATTTCTCACCCACCTCACCGGACAACTCAGGTTCAATTTCAAATCTGGATGCTGCGACCCCTTCTGTATCTACTACAGCGGGAGACACTCTGTAGGTGGCCAAGACATGAGCATTCCTCTTCCCTATTAAAAGAGGCCAGGGTGAAGTGTCTGATATGACAGTCCAAACCTTAAAGTTCTTCCCTTTAAATTTCAGAGGGAGTAAGATAATCTTAAATTTTTTAATGTTCTCATGGACGCAGCAAACGTTCACCAGTCTGTGGTCCTGTGAGGTGTCTGCCAGAGCAAGTCACTGCAGACTACACAGAGGACGCTACCAGAGTCCAACAGCGCCAGGATTTCACATCCAGCCAACTTAATAGAGACCTTAAAATTGTCCTTGGCTAACATCTTTTGGGAAACTTGTGAGCCGCATACCTGGGCCAGACCAATGTTTATGTCCTTTGCAGATGGGAGGAAGCACTCCTGAGCCAGATGTCCTAGTTGATTACATCGAAAGCACCTGTGCTCAGACCCCCTATGGAATTCCTGCAATGGCGTCTTCCACCTGTGGCATTGGTGACCCTAGGAGCCTGTGCTAGTTGGATCGAAGTTGCGGCCAAGCCTTGACAGCCCCTCTCTTTCCAGGTGCATTGGGCACTCTCCAGTCTGCGGTTCGGGCCTTACAATGAGTAGACGTTGTTCCAGAACATCTCATCACAAAGGTCCTCGTCTATCCCTGACAGGATTGCATCAACAATGAGTTTCTCCACATTGTGCTCGAAAGTGTCCCAATTGAACCAGCTTTGAATCACGTCCACTAAGTCCTGGATCTGTCCTTGTTCAGGGCCATCCGGGTCAATGTGCCACAGATGAAACTTCTGCCCCTTGGCCACCGGGCTTATAGCTATGTGAATGAGGATCTGTTGCTTCAGGAAGTCATAATTATCAATTTCTTCGGGAGGGAGGCTTTGCATGACTTGTAGGGCCACTCCGGTTAAAAACAGGGCCACAAAAGCTGCCCAGCCTTCTCTGTCCCAGCACATCAGTGTTGCCATGCGCTCTAAGAAGAATAGGAAACACTCTGGGTCGTCTGAGGGAGTCACCAGTACATCCCTGGGGTGTGTAAAGACAGGAGCACCTGCAGAAGCCTCATCGTGCTCTACTGGTATCGGTATGTTATATGCCTCATGGGGTTCCATTGGTGCAAGACCCTACATCTGCTACCATGTGGCACGAGAGTGTATCCTTGCCTTGCATCCAAAAGATTAGGCGGAGTTTAAGGTCTTTAGGAGAACCAGCTTCATTCAACTTGAAACAGGAACAGCAAGGTTATATATTGCTGTGGAAGCTACCACTTTACTACACACAGACACCACACATGGGTAGGGTTAGGGCCAGTTCAGTGGCCAAGTTATAATGTTCCCTGCATCACCCATCAGGCAACAGAGGTGTTGTGTGCAGAGGTAGTTAGCTTGCAGTTGCCTCTGTGATGCTGAGAACCTGCAATTGCCATGGCAATGGACAAGCAGCCCTCAACAGACAAGTCAATTGCATTTCAATGTGTCGCCCCATTGGGGAAGGTCTCAAAAGGGTTCAAAACTCTCACAACTGATACATTCATGGTTGTTCCTAGTTTCAGTTGGAATTGTGGCCTTGACACTTGTTTAGCCATGGCTCCCTTCTTTCCAAATGGTGTACAATCTCTGAATGCAGAACTTTGTTTGTCATGGCCAACAAAACCCAAACAGACTTTATACTTCTTCTTCTTCTTCTGTCGGCTGCTCCCGTTAGGGGCTGCCACAACGGATCACTTTCTTCCATATCTTTCAGTCCTCTGCATCTTGTTCTGTTATACCCATCATCTGCATGTCCTCTCTCACCACATCCATAAACCTTCGCTTAAGCCTTCCTCTTTTCCTCTTCCCTGGCAGCTCTATCACTAGCATCCTTCTCCCAATATACTCAGCATCTCTCCTCTGCACATGTCCAAACCAACGCAATCTCGCCTCTCTGTCTCCTAACCGTCCGACTTGAGCTGACCCTCTAATGTACTCATTTCTAATCCTGTCCATTCTCGTCACACCCAATGCAAACCTTAGCATCTTTAACTCTGTTACCTCCAGTTCTGTCTGGTCAGTGCCACCGCCTCCAACCCATATAACATAGCTGGTCTCCCTACCATTCTGTAGACATTCCGTTTCACTCTTGCTGATACCCGTCTGTCACAAATTACTCCTAACACTCTTCTCCACCCATTCCACCCTGCCTGCACTCACTTTTTCACCTCTCTTCCATAATCCCCATTACTCTGTACTGTTGATCCCAAGTATTTAAACTCATTCACCTTCGCCAACTCTACTCATTGCATCCTCACCATTCCACTGACCTCCCCCTCATTTACGCACATGTATTCTGTCTTGTTCCTACTGACCTTCATTCCTCTCCTCTCCAGAGCATATCTCCAAGTGTCTAGAGTCTCCTCAACCTGCTCCCTACTGTAGCTACAGACTTTATTTAAAAAAAGAAATAAATAAAGGCCTGAAAACCTGAAAAACAGCCACATTAGGAAAAACAACAGAATTTTCTAATAATTATAGAATTTACTTACAAAAAGTTAAAAAACAGACAAACTACAGAAAGTTGAGGTAACACAAAAATAAGGCATAACCAAGTCCAAATCCTAAATCCAAACAGCAAAACCTTAATTAGGAGTATAGTCCAAAACCAGAAAAAATCAAACAAAAAAATTACTCAGACCAATTCCAGAATCCAGGAATAAGAACCAAACAACTAATATCTCTTACTCCTAGCTGTTTTCTATATATGTTACATGGTCGAATGACATATACCTTTGTCTTTGCTGTAATTCCTTGAGGGGTTAATCCATGACTCGATGTCCTGCTCATCCTTGGCATGTCGTCCTTGTAGAGAAGGTAGCTGAAGGTAGTTCCAGTCTTTAACATATATGCATATCCATTTCTTGTGATAATCTGGCTAAGGGGGTTCAGGGCTATGGAGTACAGCAATAGAGATGGAGAAGCATCTTGGTATATGCCACACTAGATGGCAACTTGCATGACTGATTTACAGTTAGCTTCAACTTTTGTTCTCCAGAGCTACCATTGAGTTCTTGAGGATGGTTCTTAGTGTCTCATTAATCTTATATATAACGTAATATTCAAGGATCTATTTGTGTTGCACTGAGTCCTAGTCTTTCTTGCAATCAATCCAGCCCTTGCTTAGGTTGGTCTGCCTGGGATTTGAGTCTTGAACGACTGTTCTATCTGTAAGTAAGTGGTTTTTTGATATGCTTGGTGTTGTTCCCGATCTCCTTCTTAGTTGCACTCATGAATTAACAGATATGACCCTGATTGGTTGATAATTGGATGGTATGTTTCCCTTGTGTGGGTCTTTCATGATGAGTATAGTTCTGCTTTTTGGTAGCCAGTCAGAAAGGAAACTTTTTATTAGTAGCTATTTCATCTATGTACTTGGCAACCAAGTAGGTGTGTATCATTTCAGGACCTGGTGCTATCCAGTTTTTCATGTTTGTGATCTGTTGTTGGATGTCCCTTACTGTGATAGTTACTAGATCTTGTTCTGGGAGATTAAAGATGTCTGCTTTCAGATCTACTTATCACTAGCATTGGTGACATGAGCTGATTCTTCCTCCCAAGCATTCTTCTTTTACTCTTTGGTCTTGGCTAGTGGTGAGTCTGCTCTTGCTGCGTTATTATTATTATACTTCAGCAGGATGTACACCTTGGATGTTTATTTGGAGAACAGAGCATTTATTGTTTTAGCCTGTACATTTCTAGTGCATCTTCTTTATCTAGTGCCAAGTGATGTGAGTCTTTCTTTAGCATTCTTCAGGACCTCAAGTAGTTTGTACTTAAGTACTGTATTTTCATTCAGTTGTTCATGGCATTTTGCTTCTTCAGGATTATCTCTCTCATCGCAGCAGTTGTGCAATGTAAGTATTCAGGAATACATGCTGGTCTCTTATCATTTTTCATTTTGCATAGCGGTTGTGCTTCAAATAATTTGTGAGGATCATTTTTCTAGTCAACTATCTTTTGTAATGAGTCAATCTCTTGTTGTGACAGCAGCTTTCCATTAAGTGTGGATGTTAGTCTTATACTGATTATAGGTCATGCATGTGTTTCATATATTCCCTCTCAATGGGCTTGTAGTTATACAGTAGTAGTAGTCTAACAGTTCCAACTTAATTTTTCTTATCAATGAATAATTTGTTTTAGTAGCTCACTTTTCATTAGATTGTCCAGTTCAACACAATACATATACATATGACACAAAAACATGAACTATTTTGTGCAAAGAAAATGAACACATAAAAGTAAAAAATACATGGCGATAATAATAGCAGTAATAGCAGAACATCATAGCATCATCTTGTAATTCACTTCAATGCTGTTCTCAGAGGCACAATAATTTCAAGAGCAGTTTTTGGTTTAATCATGTTAACATGCTTTTAATGTACTGTAACATGTTTCCAATGAATGGTGTTTATAATTGTTTTTTTATAATAGCTTGACCAAAGAAACAACTACAGTGATCCCTCGCTATATCGCGCTTCGCCTTTTGCGGCTTCACTCCATCGCGGATTTTATATGTAAGCATATTTAAATATATATCGCGGATTTTTCACTGCTTCGCGGGTTTCTGCGGACAATGGGTCTTTTAATTTCTGGTACATGCTTCCTCAGTTGGTTTGCCCAGTTGATTTCATACAAGGGACGCTATTGGCAGATGGCTGAGAAGCTACCCAACTTACTTTCTCTCTCTCTCTCTCTCTTGCGCTGACGTAGGGGGGTGTGAGCAGGGGGGCTGTTCGCACACCTAGACGATAGGGACTTTGCTACCTTCTGTGTGCAGCTGCTTCCTGAAGGACATGCTGCACGGTGCTTCGCATACTTAAAAGCTCAAAGGGCACGTATTGATTTTTGACTTTGTTTTTCTGTGGCTCTCTCTCTCTCCCTGCTCCTGACGGAGGGGGTGTGAGCTGCCGCCTTCAACAGCTTTGTACCGGCGGTGCTTCACATACTTAAAAGCCAAAAAGCCCTATTGATTTTTTTTTGACTGCTTGCTTTGTTCTCTCTCTCCTGACGCGCACTCCTTTGAAAAGGAAGATATGTTTGCATTCTTTTAATTGTGAGACAGAACTGTCATCTCTGTCTTGTCATGGAGCACAGTTTAAACTTTTGAAAAAGAGACAAATGTTTGTTTGCAGTGTTTGAATAATGTTCCTGTCTCTCTACAACCTCCTGTGTTTCTGCGCAAATCTGTGACCCAAGCATGACAATATAAAAATAACCATATAAACATATGGTTTCTACTTCGCGGATTTTCTTATTTCGCGGGTGGCTCTGGAACGCAACCCCCGCGATGGAGGAGGGATTACTGTAGTCCAAAAGGGAAGCTAGGTTCTTGGAGGTATCACTGATATACACCCACACATCATGGGACCCTGTGGCATTTGAGATATACTGATAGCTGAATAAAGGCAGGATTTACTGTGTGTTTATTACATATCCTTCTGTTACATGGATATTCCTCATTTTACCCTAATATGTAAATAGAAATTATTTTATTTTTTTATATTATTTTCTGTATTTAAGGGCTCTCATAAATCTGTAATATTTGGTGAATATTTACTTAGATAGCTGCAGATTTATTTCTTTACTGTCTTAAATGTATGTGTTAAATTACTTTTGAAGTAATTTACCACACTTTTTAAATTGTGTTTCTGAGCAATTTTCTGTAACAAAATATACGTAGTAGTAATTTTTATATTATTTGAGAGACTTTATGATTCCATTTAGGTTTTTCATATGTATTAATAATTTTGTTTATAGAATTAAATTTAAATCTTAAGAATATCTTAGTCATCATTACTGCAATTATTTTTTCAAAAAAGAAATGTCAAAAAGTAAATTTATTTTAGCCAAAATACATCAGTTATTATCACATTTTTCAATAACTTTATATATTTTGTTAACAAATATTTTCTGGTTTATTTATTTAATATGTGATGTTATGGTCACATAGATGAATAAATGTACTGTGTGTGATGACCTTGGAAAGTAACTAAAAATCCTCTTTGTTTCCTAGAATATGATGAACACAACCAGTATATATTAAAGAGTTAGGCAAAGAAATACATTTTAAGTTGCTGGGTAAGATTGATTAACTAATAAAATGATGAAGCGTAATGAAGATGCATGTAACTTATTTTTAGATGCCAGTTTTAATATTCTGTAATAGATTGGCACCCTGCCCAGGCTTGTTTCAATATCTTCCACCCAATGCTGCCAGGACAGACTCCAACCTCTGAAACCCTGAACTGGATGAAGCAGGATTATGCTGTGTTACGTTGTTTCAGTATTGATGCTTATGTATGGCATAAAGCTCAGTAAGTGATACAAATATATGTCCTTTTCTTCTCCTCTTCCTCTCTATCCTCTTATTACCTTTTCATATTAGTCTTAGAAAATCTGTATCTACTTTATGCAAATATTTATAAACAAAATCCTGGATGCTCTACTTGGCAAAATTATCATTCACATAATACCTCCCTTGCATAGAATCTCTTCTTGGAAAATATCATCAAAACATCCCAGCTACCAGAGTGCACAGTTCCACATTGTACATAGACTTTACACTACTCCCTGTGGGCATTTTTCAGTGGGTCTGCCTCTAAGCCCTTTCTGCCAGTTTTTGTCTTCTAGCACTTCAGACACCTTTCTTCATGTGTTCCAAGGATGTTCCTTTCTTTTTTAATACTGAACCTTAATTGCCAAATCCCTTCCATGCATCTTGGCCACTATGATTACTGTTTTTTCTAGCATTTTGCTTCTGATTGATTTCTCTTTTCTTTCTCTTACATCCCTCCAGAAGGGAATTGTATCTTTAAATGCTATTGTGTCTAAGCACACTGTCATCCCTCACTGGATGGCTCCCAATTCCTCCTGTCAAAATCCTGAAATCCTCTCTTTATAATCTAATATTCCTGAAGCTTTCTGCCATGAAAATCTGGGGATAACATTAAAAAAGTAGTCTTTAGCAGTGAACTGAATGTGCAAATGCTTTAAGATAACTGGCCTGGGGCAAAAACATTATTCCTTTCCCAGTTTCTCCCCCCTTCCTGAGGAAGAACCTTCTGTGCTTACTACTCAGCCCCATACATTTTACCCTCTCATAGGGAGAAGAGTTGTTTGGTGGATGGGTGTCAGTGGTGGTGTTGTTTTATGTTTCTATTTTGGACCTGTTTATAAATCTCTTAATTTTTATCACAGTTCTCATAAAATTGTTTAATTGTTTTTCATTTGTCCATATATGTCTGGCACCACTATATATATATGAAGTGTTATTTTGCAGTGTTTAGCAATACAGCCTCACAGAACAGTGTTTGGTCAATGAAGTTTGCACATTCTCCCCTTTTTGTGTGGATTTTCCTCCTGGTACTCTGCTTTTCTCTTCATATCACCAAAACACGTGCTGGTTAGTTTAACTGGCAAATCTAAATCGCTTCCACTGTGAGCATGGACATGTTCATGAGTGGCCCTGTGATGGACTGATACCCTGTCACTGTGGCACCATATTTCATAAACAAACTTAATCTGCTGGCAGTTGTTGTTGCCCATCATCTGAACAAAACCCTTTATCTTGAAAGATAGTGAGCCCACACAGAGTTTTCCCATAGCTTGTTTGATCTGTGATCACTCGTTACAACTCCTCAACTGAATGGAATAACACAGCAAAGAAGATGAGATGACATTTTTCATTGCTTATGCTGAGACAGTAAGTCTATGCGTAGGTACACTACTTTAATATACATATTATAGTTATATTTTTTTCTACCGAAGTACTCCCTCCTGCACTGAAGTTGGCAGAGCCATGCTTTTAAGGGATCAATTAATTATTTGAATTTGTTTTTGAATCACCTCCAGGCCAGCTATGTTTGTGGCATTTTGGCAATTAGACCATCAATATATGACAAAGTTACCTCTTCAGAAAAGCTGCAAATGTGACAATGATTCAAACAAAAGCACTTTTTCTAAACATTTCTTTTCACCTCAAGGTAGAGAATAATTTAAAAAGACAAACACATTTTGTAATATACTTTACAGCTACCACACTGTATTTTACTTTGGCATGTAAAATGAAATCAAATAATTCCTATGCAGCATTTCTGTCATTCTTTTGTTTCCATTATTGCATGAAAAAAGCATGTCTTCAAAAATGATTTTGTCATAATTTTCAAAAACGATTGTAGCCAGAAACATATCAATGAACTGTAGTGATTATGGAGAATGTTATAAAATATCTGACACTTGATCTGAATTCATGGTTAAGAATTGTTTTTGCCAAATTTGTCTTCACTTTGCCTGCTCTGTTCTAGCACTAATGGACCTAAGGCATGAGCCAGCCTTGAATAGATATCCACTTTCTTTTGCTATCTAAATAGTTACTCTGCTACTAGGTTTACATAAGTTAAAACTCACAAACCTACTTAAACCAATTCAGGGTCTCAGGGGGCTGGAGTCAATTCTTGTGGCATTGGGCAAAAGGCAGGAAACAGTCTTAGAGACACACTTGAAGTCACTGTGGAGTGAACTTAGAGTCACCAAAGAACCATGCACCAATGCATGTCTGTAAGAAAACACAGGACTACCCACAGGAAAACCATAGGGGGACAGAGAGAATGTGTATACTTCTCAGAGACAGTGCCTGGGAATGTGGCTTAAATCCAGGATGCTGGATCACTAATAGCTACTACACAACCATACCACCTTCAAGGTTAACAAGAATGCTCAAGATCTAAGAAAAGTAAGAATAATAAGTCCAAAAATATATATTTTTAATGAATATTAAAATCACTTTACTCTTCCTTCAAAGACAGTGTGGATAAGTAAACAAATGTGCACTGTGATAGACTGGCATCCCTGCCATGACCAGTTTCTGCTCAGTTTATACTCACTGCTGCCAGCATAACATTTCCCATGAAGTGTTAAGAGATGAGGGTCTTTAAGAAAGTTGTGGATCTTTTAGTGCAAGACATGCTGTCCCTTCATGAATACAAGATTGTGGGTTTGTATCGAATGCAATGAGCCATGAAGGAGTAATTATGGCAGGATTACTGGAGATCATTGCAATCTACAACAGCAGTGTGCAGTAATATAGGAAATTGTACTTTTTGATTGGATATATATATACAGTATTCAGTTTAAGCTTCACAGGATTTAGTATATTAATATACTATAGCTCAAATTCAGTGTGTCCGCCCCGATATCATTCAGACAGCACAGCTCCTGATTAATTTCATGAACTATATCCAGTGGTTGCATCTTTCTGTGCTCATCAGTATGTTGCACAGTGTGCACAAAATGCAAGATAGGTTTCTGTTGAGATTTACTTTGGATCTTAGTAGTTCCCTGCCTTTCTAGGATTGAAACATAGCACATCTCATTTTGCACATTTCCTTCTGAAAATTTCAAAACATGCCAGAAAATATATGAAAGAGACAAGTATGCCACAGAGCTGGGAGAACTTGGAAGAAATTATCTGGAAGTCAATTGTAATTTTGTGTTCTGTTTGGTTTAACGTTCTTCACTTGTAAAAATATTTTTGTAACCTTGTCCTGCAACACTTGCTCTTAAACCGTCCCCAGACTGATGTTATCTGATTGTGTTTAGCCTTTTTTGTAAGTCACTTTGAGTTAAAGCACCTGCTAAGCAAGTGAAGTGAATGCAAATTTAATGAATGGAAATGCCTTCAATCAATTAATCCATCTTTATTTTGTAAAGCATTATTTACCATTCATTTTAGAGAGCAAAAAAGGAAGCCATTCAAGGTAGCAAAAGAACAGAGTGCAAAAAATATATATAATTGACCTGGCATAAGTGTGTGTGTGTGTGTGTGTGTGTGTGTGTGTGCACATGTTTTAATTTAGCATTAAGTTTTTAATTTTGACAGGGAGTTGTTATCAAAAATTCATCTTTCTTTTCATTGTATGTCTCCGTTCATTATTTTTAATTCCAGCTCTTATATTTCTAGCTCAGTCTCTTTTTCTTTTTTGTATATGAAGGTGTGCACATTTTTTTCAGTTCAACAAGCATTTGGATTACACAGACACAGAGCGATTCTACTATTTCATTTAGTTGCAAATTTTCAAATTATGAATGCCTGGTATAAATACAAACCTGTTATATTAAATAATCTAAAACATTGTCTAAGATAAATATCTGTTCAAAGCCTTATCATTCAGTAGGATCTTAAAAATATACCAGATTAAAGTGAAGTATATATAAAAATAACCATTTTTCTAACAAACAGCATACACAGTCACTAAGTTCTATGTTGGTAGCCAACTACCATTATCTCAGCCAAATGAGCAAAATGCTTGGTCTGCAATGTATTATAGAAGAATTAAAATTTCTTTGTTGTCACCCTGACTGAAACTCTGTACAGTTCTAAGAACAGATGGCAGGCAGAACAAGAAAAACAAACAGTAGGTTTAATCTACAGCCACAGACCCTTATGGACACCTTGGCACATGCTTTTAATAAGTTGCAAGACCTTCACACATTCTTAATCAATTAAAAAATAATAGTTTAGCTGCTGCATTCTCCTTTTTCAAAGATGAAGCAACTAACATTATTACAGTAGACAACCTGAAATCTGTCACTTTCCGAGTTCAAGTGGCATGAAAAGAAAAAACCCCTTTTGCAGTCAAGTGTTCATACTGAGTGCCATCTGATATCACAACCTGAAATTTAAAACCTCCTTGTCATGGTGTGACAAGCTCTAATTCCAACAGACCAACCAGTTAATTCACAGAGCTTTAGCGAACACTATCAGGGAAGACATGAATGTCATTATTACCCATTACACTTGAGATGTAAGGGTCACATTTGAGGC
Organism: Erpetoichthys calabaricus; assembly: GCF_900747795.2. Lineage (NCBI taxonomy): Eukaryota > Metazoa > Chordata > Cladistia > Polypteriformes > Polypteridae > Erpetoichthys > Erpetoichthys calabaricus. The sequence goes on from NC_041394.2 coordinate 249,461,986, forward strand.
AATTATACGTTGTCCATGTAAGTGAATTTTTGTAATAGGGAGAATGTACTCATTGTCCTCACTTCACAAGGCAGGTAGCGAAAGAAAGAAAGAAAGAAAGAAAGAAAGAAAGAAAGAAAGAAAGAAAGACATAAAAAATTACCTTTTGAGGGTGTTTCTCCACAGTCTGTTTGAAGAAGCACAGCTTTGAAATGATTTCCCTTTTAATTATCCTAGTCTGTAAGAAGGAAATGCAGATAGTTAAATTAGCACACAGAATTCTTGTCAGTTGTCGGATAAAGGAGTAAAAAACACATAAAGCCTCTGTAGTTTGAATTTGATGTCAGTTGAAGCTGAATCTGCATTGTTGTGTCCCACCCCTCTTCCCACAGGGTTCCACTACCTACAGGGCCAAACTGACAGCTAATGTGAAAACAAGAAAGGGGAAAATGCATGCTGGGATCAGAATGTCCTGCTGACAGGCTGTTAGACACACTGATGTGTTAAGATAAGAACTATGGAGAAACTTTGGCATATATTTTTAAATACTATAAAAACATACCTGGGTAAGTCCCTGCAAACTTAGGTGATGTGCAGTGCAAGAAGCAAAAATAACTGCTTTTGAAAATAAAATTTTAATGAGCGCAGCTTAAAGAAACATTAGCCTGCAGAACTGATCTGGGATTAGTTCGCATTATATGCCTGCATCCAGACATCAGGCATTTGCTGAAAATACCTTTTCTTAAATCTTCAGATGTTTTTTCTTTAATACTGTTTCTAATTTCTTGACACCAGGCAGTATTTTCTTTCTTTGAGTTGCTGAAGAAATAGAGGAAATGCAGTAATAATAAACAACACAGATATTTTTGCCTATTTTGTCATTCTTACACCATTATTGCTTGTTATTAATAAGCAAATTACATTTGTAATTAGATAATGCTGAAGTTGGCTTTTTTGATTACTTTTGAGTGTGTCAAGACATGGAATTGGGTTTATTCCTAGGCATCACTGTCATAACAGACATCAGCAAAAAGCACCCATGAATTGCTTAAATATATAAAAGTCTGATGATTACAGTTTTATGATCTTGCTTCTACTTTTTTTTCACAGAATACATTTAAAATAGTCTGAAATACATTAAATATTTCCACCATAACCAGTTGTCAGTCTTAATTAGTAATACATTGCTGAATAGTTGAAGGATAAAGAAATTCTGTCCAACAGATTGTCATCTTTTTCAGTGGGATGCTACAATAATATTCCCATGCAGTGCAATGAAACCGTTCCAGTAGATCAGAACACTTGAGGGGTTACTCTAGTGAGGGAAGGGACTGAGACTAGAAGTTAATGAGACAATTTTAAAATTGAACTATCAACTATGTTACCATGTGTTGAACTTTAAAATTCAAATGTCAAGCAGTGTGTAGAGACCAGTGTTTTGAAGTTGTACAGAAGATAAAATACAGCAGATCTTTGTTTTCATCTCTTCTTGCTCTATTCATTTTTGTTGAGCAAAGTACGTGCAAGATTTTGCTGTCTTTTGATTAAGCATTTGAAGGCACCAATGGGGTTGATTAAATTATAATACTGATTTTCCAAGTGCACATAGGCATCCACTCTGTGCTGTACATGCAACAACAAACTTGAACGTGAAATGCTTTATATACTGATATGAGCAAGCTATGGCAAAGTATCATTGTATTATTTTAATTATTTTGTTTATATTTTTCAAAAATGTAAAGTAATTGTTTGCTTAGTGTGTTTAATAATCACCCCCTTAAGCTTTCTTAGCTTCCTATTTTATTCTGGTTGTTTTGTAATAGGAGCCCTTTCAGCCCCAAGGGCACAAATTAACAATTAAACATGAGTGAAGACAGCAGGCAAGATCAAAATCTAACACCAAAAAAAAAGAGAAAAAATAAGCATAACGCAAGACACTATGTAAAATGAAAAAAACAACAAAGTACTGAGACAAATGTAGCACTTTCTGTTGTAAGTACCTGATAGGGGAGAACTTTTTAGACATGAGAACATGGTGATAGGAGATGGCAGCAACAAGGAACATGGCATGTGTCTGAGGGAAAAGAGAAAGGGAACAAATATGCAAGAAAACTAGAACAGCATAATTGAAACACTAAGTGACAAATACATGAATACCGTATAATACCCATAACACTATTGTTTTGCAAAATCTAAATTTGAATCTCTATTTAGAATATTCATTCAGTTATGAATGTAGTTTTATTGTGTACACTTTTGAATGCTGCAGAAGAAAGGTTGTAAAGCAGGCCAAAAAACTTGTCTTTACAATTAGTAATTAAGAGAGATAAACATACTGAATAATTGCAAAACAAAAGTAAAATACTAGATACCTGTTTCCTTTTAGGCCTAGTTTAAACCATTCAGCCTTACTACCCACTGAGGTGACTGCCCACTTGTCCAACTCAGTACTGCAACAAGCGGTCCTGATATCATTTCAGTCTTTTTCTCTCTAATTGTGCAGTATCTTTCATCTATCATTCAATTCCTTGCCCTGACTCACCTCCCACCTCCAAATTCAACTAGCCTCTCAGCTCAAGGTGGCTATAATCTTCATGCTTTGGTCACTTTTGGGGTCATTTTCATAGAGCTCCCCCTAGAGCGCACATAAAGGGGCACAAAAAATGAGGCAACCTTATCTGCTCCATTGTAGAGTAGGGATTTTCATATTGGTAATTAAAGAGGGACATCCTGTTCCTCTCCTGCAGGTATTTGCCCCAGGGCACTCTATTAATAAATTAATATTTTTTGCTAACAAATTCTTCCAGTACATGCATTAATAATATCTGGACTCAATCCTGGTGATATTCCACCGAGGAGCTCCAAGTGACAGGACCACCCTTATGTCACTACTCCTGGGCCTTTATTCTAGCTATATGATTGAGCTGAAAAAGCCTAGGAGTGGGAATGATTCATTGTTGTGGGAGTTTCTGCAATCATTGCAGTGTCTTTATGGTTGGATTTTCTTCACTTAGTTTCAATGATTCTGATTACTGGACTGTGCTTTGGACTTTTTACACAACTCATTTTTTGTTTTGTTTTGTTCTGTTGAGATTTGTGGTTTATTTTATATTTTTTGTAATAAATCTTTATTTTATAAAGATTCTTTGTTTTCCCTCTTAATACAAGCTGGAGATTAAGGGTTATCCTTTCCCTTGTGGGGCTTTCTCTATATTTTAGGATATTTATCATTTTTTTCCAGTTTTTTATGTTAAGCCAGTTCCAGCTTACACAGTAAAACTACATTTATAGCTGAATGAATATTCTAAATAGAGATTCAAATTTAGATTTTGCAAAACAATAGTGTTATGGATATTATACGGTAGTCATGCATTTGTCACTTAGTGTTTCAATTATGCAATTCTAGTTTGCTTGCATATTTGTTCCCTTTCTCTTTTCCCTCAGACACATGCCATGTTCCTTGTTGCTGCCATCTCCTATCACCATGTTCTCATGTCTAAAAAGTTCTCCCCTATCAGGTACTTACAATAGAAAGTGCTACATTTGTCTCAGTGCTTGGTTGTTTTTTTTTGTTGTGTCTTGTGTTATGCTTATTTTCTCTCTTTTTTTTTTGGTTTTAGATTTTGATCTTGCCTGCTCTCTTCACTCATGTTTAATTGTTACAGGAAGCTAAGAAAGCTTAAGGGGGTGATTATTAAACACACTAAGCAAACAACTACTTTACATTTTTGAAGAATATAAACAAAATAATTAAAAAGATACAATGATACTGTGCCATGGCTTGCTCATATCAGTATATAAAGCATTTCACGTTCAAGTTTATTGTTGCATGTACTAGTAAGCAGCCTTAGAGGTCTGGCTTAAGTCAGGGTTTTGTCAGCTGGACAGATGGGTGAAGATTGAGAAGCAGCTTTTGGAGTCCTCAACCATTTTTGACTTTGGAGGAAACTTTAATGACAGAGGAAAAGAATAAATCCAAGCTTCAAGGCATTTGTGAGGAACTTCAAGGCAGGGAGAAGAAAATTCACCAGCTCCTCTAACATCATAAGAAGCTTATTTGTTGCTTTATTTAATGTTTGCAGATTATTCAAGACACTTCTACTCCTTGAGTTTCTTCTAATTTTACTGAGTCTGAGTCAGAGATGCAACATTTTAATCAAAGTGTTCTTTGTTTTTCCTACATGCCTACATACCAGCAAGATCACCTACAGCTCTGCCAGGAGCAGAGAATGTTTTGCAGCTCACCTCCGCTTTTCCCACCCTCATCAACCTGATCAACCGTTGCCCTTCCATCCCTGCCAACTAATGAGATGTTTGCATTATTGTCAACTACATTGTCTGGAACCTGAGCTTTCCATATTCTAGGCACATTTGTGTTCTGCTACTGTGTTATGGACATCACAAGCACTACCTTGTCAGTTTTCGAGAATCACCAGACGAGAGACATCTGAACTATATCTCTGAATGCTGGCTGAATGCTTGATCGATGTTAATCCGATATAGCCAGTCAGAAGAGGTGATGAAAGACTTTACATTGTTCATTCGCATAGTGAAGGGGGCAAACCTGCCTCCTACAAATTTCATCTCTGCAGCCTTGTTGATGATGATAAGACCCAACGAAGGTTACAACAGACTTTTATCCCTGAACAAAAAAAGGGACAAAATAGCAGGTTAGTTGACAACTGGAACCTTTTCTGAGAAAGACCATACTTATACAGCTGGGATAGGCTGCCTCCCAATAATTTTGCACTGGGGTTCTCTTTGCAAATATTGCAAAGATAACATGCATTCATGATTATCTAGCTATATGTATAATGGTAGCCATACCCCCATAAAAAAATTAACAAATATGCAGTGGTTTTACTTCCAGAGGTGCATTATAACAACCCTATATTTATGACTTACAGCTTCACTGAAAGAGTACATACAGTTTGGTATTAAAGTAAATAACTTTGTAAGTATTTCTAGTTATCCTACATTTTCCATGCAGCTTCCTCCTTCTCAAACAATTACTATAGCATTACTTAATATTAGAGCATTAACTAGAAACACATTTTATGCAATTGATTTTGTCACTCATATACATTTAAATTCTGTGTGAAATATTGGGCCTCAAGATTCATGTAGATATTCACTGTGATCACAAACCGAAAGATCTTTTGAATGATTTTAAAATATTAGACATGTCACCTTTGTCAAAACATAAATGAGGTCTCAGCTTAGATCTGGTTATCTCTTTATTTAGACATGCATCTTACTATACACCTGGATACATCTGTAATGTTTCTTAGGGGCCAATGGGTGTTTAGCATTTCACAACATCAGACACCCTCACCCAGTTGGTAATAATGCCTGCCAATGGATACCATTTTCTGATTCACAATGACCTGGATGTTATCTGTTTCTCTTTGCCTGACTAAGGGGGGGAACAGCCTGGGGGCACCTTAGGGTCCTTAACGTTTACCCTCCTGTTCCATACTTGGGACTTTAACAGATTTAATTACCTGATGTAGGTCACAAGCCCCTGTCTCCCTGTAGTCCATGTCCCTAACACTACTCTAATCCTTCAATGAAATCCCTAGGATGTTACCCCTTACCTCTGAGACTAGAAAAATGTAGGAATCTAGACCAAATTTAAAAAAGAGGTTCTGTCTTATTTATTAAAGCACAAAGCAAAATAAAATAATGAAAATTAAATAAACATTAAGTACTGATATGTATTCTACCCAAGCAAGCCCTTTCTGTATTTATCTGGTGTTTACCCAGACACTCCCACTTGTATACTTTTGCTCAAATCTTCCCATTTTTTTGTAATTGCCTTTATTTTAAAAAAGGCATTGTGTTATGTGGTGATACTATATTTACCTTTTTCTTTAATAATATATCATAGATTATTAAAAATACATTTTCTGCCATGATTAACACCTTGTAATTACATTTATGTATTTTTTATTTTAATTAACAAAACGTTTCATGTTCACTATTATCTTAAAAAGCATATATATTCTTTTTATTAATGAATTATTTCAGAGCAAGGTATTTTTGATGATAAAATATCTTAATTCAAATGTTTTCTTTAAGCTCTAGTCCAGAAATAAGGAACTTATCCTTGTGACTATTAATTGAACTTTTTATCACAGTCTTCTGTTCAGCTTTAATTTCTTTATTCCTCTACTTAACTGAGATATATGAGCAGGTTCATTTTGCTTTTTAGTATCTTGAGAATCTCTAGTTCATTCTGACCCAAATACGTTCTTAGGCTGAGGTTTTGCTAATGGGCCAGGGTTTCTAATTTTCTTGACAACTGTGTATCACTCTTGCTGTTAATCCACTACCCATAAACATTTGCTTTTTATTTGTGTGTTACGAATTTTGCTTGCCCAAATTCATTCAAAAAAGCTCTACTCCTACAGTAACTCTTCAATATCATACAACAAGGATACATCTATAGAGAAGACAACAACTTTTAAATCAAGGACCTGCTACAAAGAAGAACAAATACAGATGGTCGTCGACTTACAACCTATGCGTCTTGCGACCATCCAACATGCAACCACTACCGTGTCTCACAGGCAAATGACACTTTTTGTCATGCCGGCTCATTCTTCTCGGTCTCAGTTTATTATCTACAGTGGTTTTGACTATGTTCAGTTACATTTGTCTTACAATTACAGGAAAAAAAGGTAATTGAGCTTGACACAAAAATGAAGGTGATGAAGCAGTGTGAGGGAGCAAATGTGATCACATGTAACTTTGTTATCCCGTTGTAACTGGCATTTACTGTATGCACTGTAGTGCTGTGCTTTAGCTTAGAATCCGGTTAACATTCAAAGCTTCTGCATTGAGACTCACTATGTGCCCTTTGTGCGAACCATCACGAAAGGGTAATGAAACCACACTGAACTCCTTTATCTGTTAATGTTTATTATTAACAGGCTGAAATATTAAAACAGAAAACATACGAGTGGTCAGACTCTGACAGTACAATTCCTCCTCTCACAGTTAACACAATGAACACTGAAAGAGGTGAACATTGATGACGTAACATAACACAGACAAAGAAAGGATTCGTGTCGGTCATAAGTCAACGAGTGCCTGTAATTAAATATGGATACGCACAATAGAAAACAATAGTAAGGACAAACTACAGTGGTACTGCTGTACATGTTTTCTTTCCATTATTACAGACTACATAATATGGTTTGTGGCATGTTAGGTCTGTTATGCAGTTTATCACTTTAAGTATAAGATTTTTTTGAGAAAAAGCTACCGTAAAAAAAAATAAAAGTTGCTTATTATATTTACTGTCGAAAATACCAAAAACCCAGCCTGCAACTGTAACATCTCATCCATACCTTCATCAAACCTACTTAGTTTATCACTGCTGCAAAATACCTGAACATTTCCTAGCTGCACTGGGCATAACAACCTCTGACGGGACACCAGCCCAATATATAGCACAAATCCACACTCCTTCATTGCCGTTCAACATTACATGCACATTATAATATCAGCAAAAGAGTGGAGTAAATACAAGGGCAAATAAATAATAAAGCATTCCTGCTTTGATCAGTTTGATAATGAGTGAGTGGATGGACAGATGAATTCATGGACGGATAAACTTGGATAGCTAACTTACTGTTTTATTGGACCCTACTTAATATTTGATGTGGTTTATCAAATTATACAGTTTTCAACCATCTTACTTTCTTTGCAACCAATTACTTTAAGGTATATCATTCCTTGCCAGAAAGCCACTACATACAACCCATCATATACATTTAACTACAACAAAAACATGAGTGCAACAATAAGTAACCCCTTGATATCTTCCAATAGTCAATAGCCATATGTGGCAAATGGAATATAATTGGGGTTCCCTGAAATTGATTTTGTCTTAATAGCTTAATGTCTTCTCGAGGTAGAGAATTATACACATTACCTTTCAAAGCAATTTTCGTTACTATATTGAGACATATTTATCTCCAGACTTCTTTTACCTCTGTGACTTCATCAAAATTGCTTTATTTTGTGGTAAAAAAAGCATTACAGGGCAGGTACTCTAAAATATCCTTCCATTAATAAACCTCTTACACTGATACAAGATTCTAGCAGTGCTGCATGTGTAACAGGAATCAGCCATGGATGGGATGCCAGCCTGTCACTCAAATAATAATACAAGCAATATATTTTATTTATATAATGCCTTTCCCGTGCTCAAGGTGCTTCACAGAGTCTCAGAAAGAACAGCATGGTGTACAGTATGTAACACTGGATACAAATGTCTTCTACATAGAACACTAAAATGGATAAATATAGGATATACAGTACAGAGCATTAAAAAGAATAAAACAAATAAACCAGAGTACAATACTAAATTCAATACTAGAAGAAAAGCCTAAACAAATAACATAATTTGTGATTTAGCACACACACAAATTAAACTGAGCATCTGGACAGAAAGGTAAACTAAAAGAAGCATCAGATTGTTAGATTAAGTTAAAAGTCTTCCTAATCAGATGAGTTTTCATTGTTTTTTAAAAGAATGAATTGAGTCAGCTGATCTAATGCAGATTAGTGTGAGGCACAACAAGAGTGCCAGAATTAGAGGACCTTAGTGGGCGAACAGGAGCATAGTGATGGAGAAGGTCACTGATGTAGTCCGGTACAAGTTCATTTAAAGCTTTGTAGGTTGTTAATAGAATTTTAAGTTCAATCCTGTAAGACACATGGACCAGTGAAGGCAAAGCAGGAAGGGTGTTGTGCTCACTGTTGCAGGTTCGTGTAAGGACTCTTGCAGCAGAGTTCTGAATCAACTGGAGCAGTAATGTAAGATATAAAGGGGCACCAGCCAGTATTGAGTTACAATAATCGATGCTTGGTAAGATAAATGCACGGACAAGATGCTCAGCATTAGAAAAGAAGAGCAATGAGCGAACACAGGATATGTTATGTTGGTAGAAGTAAGGAAGGTTCTCAATGTAGCTTATGCGAGTGGAATAAGAAAGGGGAGGAATCAAAAATGAAACCAAGACTCTTTGCATTAGAAGAAGGTCTGATAAGATCATCACCAAGAGTGATTGAAAAGGAGCTCATTTTCTTAAGTTGTGCTTTAGTGCCAATTTGCAGGAGTTTTGTTGCAGTTTAATTTTAAAGAGTTTTGGTCCATCCAGGATTTAATTTCACTGAGGCAAGTTGTGAGCTGAGAAAGCACTGATGAAGTTTCACTTTTAACACTGAAATAGAGTCAAGTATCATATGCATAAAAATGATAACCCAGTCCAAACCTACAAATATTATAGCCAAGCGGAAGCATATAGATACAGAAGAGCAGAGGACCAAGAACAGAGCCCTGAGGACCTCCTTGTGTGACTGGCACCGAGCTGGATTTGCTGTTGCCAAGACTAACAAACTCTTGCCTATCAGTCAGATAGGACTTAAACCACTGGAGGGCAGTGCCAGAGATACCCAGCATGTTCATCATAATGCACTGTAGAATGCTATGTTTGATGGTATCAAATGCTGGTCTAACAGAATTAATATGCTGGTTTGTCTAGAGTTTGCGGCAAATAATTAGTTACCTGAAGCAAAATAGTTTCACTGCTGTGCTGTACTCTAAAACCAGACTGAAAGGGTTCTATCAATTTATTTTAAATTAAGTTATTGGTGAGTTGGGAGGCTAGAACGTGCTCAAGAACTTTTGACAGAAAACATAAGTGAGAAATAGGCCAAAAATGTTTAAGATTGTTAGCATCAAAACCAGACTTTTTTAACACTGGGGTTACAGAAGTGATTTTAAAAGTGTCTGGCACAAAGCTAGTGTCAATTGAATCATTTATTGTTGTTGTAACAGTTGGGATTATGGCATGAAGGCAGGATTTAAGAAATGTGGTGGGATGGAGTCCAACACACAAGTAGTTGGCCTCATCTTACAAAGCAGGTCATTAACAAATGCAGAAGTGACTGGTGAAAATTTAGAAAAGGAGCTGTATGAAGTGGGAAAACAGCGAAAGATGTAAGTTGATAATGGATTTGCGTTAGTTGAGTTATTTAGATTTTTAATTTTATTATGGAAAAAGTGGAGGCATTTTTTGTAGAGCTCAGTAGAGGAGATAACTGGGCCAGGTTCAACCTGAAGTAGTTTATTAACTACAAAAAACAAAATCCTCAGGTTATCATGGCCACTTTCTCTTATTTTGTAATAATGTGTGTTGACTGTAGTTAGTGCATCTCTGTAACTCCTTTGATGGTCAGAGAAAGCTTGGATGTGCACAGTGAGGCCAGTCTTAAATTCTCTCAAGGTGTCAGCCAGTTGTTTTCATTGTACCATGGAGCTGAATGCTTAACACTAGAATCACTAAAGCCTGCAAAAATTTTCATTCTCCCTGACCATCCAAATTTTCTGACTTACACAAGAAAACTCGTAGCTCCTTATCACCCTACCAATTGCCCATCGATAAGCATTTATGGTTTGCAAACATGTCAATTACCAGCATGCAGCCTGCACTCACCCATCCTCCTTTCAGTCAGACAGAACCATCAGCCTACCATACTGTTTACTTCTAGCTGAAGTCTGCATAAAGTTTTTATCTACCAAAGATCTGTGTAGGATGACATAAGAAATGTGAGGCAAGAAAATGTACACATAGCTAAATCAGAAAGTCTTTTCATATGTTATAGTAATAACAATATAATATTGACGTTGTGGTGGATTGCCGGTTTCCCATTCCGGCCCTCACCCCCAGGCCGCCAGGAGGAGCTCTCCCAACAGCGTAGACGTGCCCCGAATTCCATCAGGGCCTCATGGACTATGTAGTTTCTACACACAGCCCTGCTGGATACCTTGGGGGCCACCAGGCGTCGCTGTAGGGGGGCTCGTGGGCTCTTATGTGCCCTATAACCCGGGGGTACGTCATCATCACGTGACGTGCTCCCGGGTTGAGAAAAAGGACTGTTTACCCTGACCCGGAAGGAATAAGGAACTGTGGACTGTTGGACAGGAACACCTCCGGGTCAGGGTGTATAAAAGGACTGTGGGAAAGCCCAGACACTGAGCTGAGCTGGGAGGTAGGAGGGCGAAGTGTCTGGGCGAGGAGGAGTGATTTTTTGTTGTTTATTATTGTGATTTATGAGTGTGGAGTGGAGGGTGCTTTGTGCACTGTACAATAGTAAAATAAATAGTTATTGTACTTTCACCTGGTGTTCAGAGTGGTACCTGAGGGTTGAAGAGGTGGACAAAGACATCTACTGCGACAACGTGTAGTGTTGAATGTGTAAAGATGAAGTCCAAATATCAAATAAACACTTTCACAAAAGGTATGCATGCATGGATGTGTGTGTATGTGTGCATGCATGAAAGAGAGTCAGACAGACAGACATAAATCTTCAACGCAGACTTGAGCTGTGAGAATTGTGGCTGGGTGACAGTTTCAGCTGTCTGAAAGGGGGATGGGTGAGTTCAGGTTGAGTGCCCACAAATTGACACATTTGTAAAACAAAGTGATTATTGATGTGCAATTGGCATGGTGATAAGGACCTACAAGTTTTCTCATGTATATTAGGAAACTTAGAATGTTCAGGGAGAACAGAATCTTGGCAGGGATTCTACTGTTAAAGGAAACCTCCTAATGTTCTGTTTTATCTAGGGCTAATGAAGGGCTGAGTTATAGTACTCAACGAGACTATCTAGTGTTGATGGAATAGGGGAAGACAGGGAAAGATCAGAAATTAATCCAGGAAGGATGGACAGGCAGATATTTCAAAGTTTCTGAAAGAAATTTGATGTTTACTGGTAAGAGGAGGGAGAGGTCACTTGACAGTGAAAGTACTTCTTTATGGTCAGGGAGGCCCAAATCACTGCTATAAGTGTTGCCGACAGATAAGCCAGATGTGCAGATCAGGTCTAATATATAACCACCAGAGTGGATAGGAAAATCAACATGTTGCACCAAGTCAAAACAGTCCAGCAAGGACAGGAATTAATTTCTCAGTTTACATGTAGGAATGTCAAAATGGATGTTGAAATCATCAAGAAGAATGACTCTCTGGGAAGGGTACATAAGTGGGTTAATAATTCAGTCAGATCAGATAAGAAAGACCTATTGTATTTTGGGAGACAAAATAGAACAGCAAGTAAGATAGAGACAGATTTTGTTATTAATTTAAAAGTCAGACACTCGAAAGACAAAGACCATCAATTGGGATTCTTGTGATGTTTAACTCAGATCTAATAATTACTGCAATCCCTCCAACTTGTCTTGAGCTGCTAGCCTCTGTGAAGTAAATGTATCCAGATGGTATCCAGATGGTTTCTGTTAAGCATAGCATATCAAGGTTGGAGTCTGTAATGAATTCTGAGATCAGAAATGCTTTGTCATTAAGAGATATTGTGTTAAACAGTGCAGTATTCACTGATGAGGGTTTGTTGTGCACTAGATCTATAGCCTGAGGTTATTTTTAGCAAATTGTAAATTTGGCATACTGGCACTTTTATTTCCAAAGCCATAAGTAGGATGGCACACACCTAAAGAAATGCTGTTGGTGAACTTTCCATTCGCAGCCTGGCAGTGGTGGCAACCTGACTTGTAATGTAAATTTTTTTTTTTTAGAACATTCCAGTCTGACCATTTGCTCTGGACAAACTGGTTAATATGCAGGAGTTTATCACATAAGTATTTAAGCATTGTAGAAAGCCAGTACTTATCTGATGGTAGTAGAGCAAACTTAAGCAGTGCAGCACAGAGGAGAAAATGAGATGGATGGGGTGGAGTGGCACAAATGAGCAGCAATAGCAACACAGCACGAATCCAGTATAAGCATAGACTGATCCATTGGAGGAAAGATTCATTAAAAAAGTAAGAGATACTATAAGAAGCTAATGAAGATAATTACCTGAATTCAGATGTTCCAACATATAACCATATACATATAACTGCGGGTATTGAGATAGATAGAAGTGATCTCTTTAGTGCCATGAGCCACATGGGTTTGAACATCAGATCATTTCTCCAGTTGAAGCACATATAGAAGGGATCGACAACAATCCAGTCTCCATTTTAATTAAGAAGACAGAACATTTCCAATATTTAGATCTCCACAACGGAAAGAATAATGTTCACAAATTAGGCATCAAGCAGGAGTGGGTAATCAAAAGAAAGTTTTGTTCAGTGACCCATAAAAAGATTCAAATCAGTTGCCCCTGAGGCTGCAAACTCAGTCAAGGCAAAGTCCATAAAAATAAATCCAAATTCAAAACAAAAAGTAATCAATTGCATGCATGAATTATACATACAGTAAGAGAAAGAGCAAAAGGTGCATGTTTGCATAAGAAATTTTACAAAAAGTGTTGTTAACAGGGAGGAGCAGCAGCAACATGCATGTGCCAGTGTTCCATCTACCATCACTCATTCATAAATAACACATCTTTATAATATATGAGCAAATTAAAGTACCCCAAGGAAACACACACACAGTTGGTGAGAATATAGAAACTTAACACAATTCATCCCATTTCTTTAAGAGTGTAAGACAGCAGTGGTAGCCAATGTGCCATTGTGCTTTTCACATTAATACAGCACAGCTTTAATTCATTGCATAAAAGTACAAAAAGAAAACAAAGCTTTACCCTCAAAGCTGTTTGACAAAAGAAAATTAATACAAATAAAATCTAGCAAATTTAGTTCCTCATTTTTTCACTCTAGTGTTATTAAATTATTGTGTTTGAACTTAAAAAAATGTATTAATGATATCAGGAAAATACTATTTTCTAATGAGTCTTTATATTACATTATTGGAAAGTATGCTCATTAAATAAGATAATTATTAAGAATTCTATGTACAGAAAGAGCTGTGGAAAAGTATATGCATCTTACTCAGCAGAGCCCTTTAAAACTTTTGTAAGTCACACGGAAAGTAGCCAAACTGAATAAAATGATGTATTTGAAAAGTTCAGCAACCTGATCTGTTTAGTGTTGCATTTTTTTGAATTCTGACATCATGCAGCAAGCGAGACTATCTTAGACGTACAGTACTAATGCTCCAAGCAAGTACTACATCCATAAAAGGCACTGGTTCAGAAAGGGTTGGTGTCTATGCTGACAAAATAGGCTACAAGATGGTTCTAGGAATATCCTTGCCCAATTATGCATAGCTTGTACAGAGCGGCTGCACTGTTCTACTTTCTAAGATTTTGTTCAGTCCATTTCCCTTTGCAGCATTTGATGTGATTCCTAATCGCTATTTACCCTGTTTATGACAACAGTTCTTCTTTTGTAATCGTTTTCATAAGTATGTAGCTGAGACAATGATTGATGAAGCTTATTTGTGGTGCTCATAGTCACCTTTCAGATATCACACCCATAAAGAAGCACCACTTTCTAATAGCTTGAATTTGGTTCTTGTTGATATTCATTTGATATTCCAAACTGCACAAAGACTCATGGCTGTCTCAGTCCTTTGGGATATATCTTTGTTAATCCAGCTAATCCACTCTTCTCAATCATGCAACCCAAACATGTGAATGTGTACACATCTACAGTAGCTTAGTTTCCAAGTGTAAAAAAATAATCAGTTGTTGGTATTAATGTGCAATGTCTTGATCTTCCTTGCAGTTACTGAGAGCCCTGCTTTTTCTGTGTACTGCATCAGGATTTCCAGCTTTGTCATTATGTCACTATGAGTTTCAATCAACAGATACTTTGTTAGTGGATTCAAAATTTTTGAGCTTTCGGGACAGTCCATGCCATAGCCCACATTTCATATCTCAGTTTATACTATTTATCACAGCATCCTTGACAAGAGAAAGTGATAAAATGCAGCCTTGTCTCACTCCAGATGTTACTTGTATTGCACAATCTTGGTATTATTCTTGTGTGAGGCTATTATATTGGGCAATCCATATCTCTTTGCTTTGCACCACATAACACTTTTTCTTGTTCAAAGTATACAAACACAGTATACAGGTAAGAATATTACCCTCATTGTACTATTTTGCTCAACACACAGATCACAGAACAGCCAGTTTGCTCTCATCTCAGTCAGAGATCAATGTTTTGCTTCACTCTGTTGAGTATAACACAGTTGATGACTTTGCTTGGGATGGTGAATCTTTATTCCCCATCAGCTGTTAAAATAAGATGTGTACCTCTTCTTTGATCATTACACTAGTAAGCCACACCTCCATTTAAGTATCTCTTCATTGGCTGACACTTTCCTGAACACAGCATGTAGCAAGTTGACTGTGATGTTCAGATCAGGACTTCAGGTTTATTCCCACTTGCTTCCCAACTATGCTTCAGTTTTAGAGCCTTTTTGAACTCTGATACGTTTGGTGCATCTGTGTTTATTCTCTCGTTTGGCCGATATCCATTTATTAATTTCCTGGGCATCTTCTTCTTTTTTTATCTTAATTGACTAGTTTGTTATCCAGTGACTGAATGTTGACCAGAAAAATTCTGGGCAAAAAAGTTTTCTGTATGGAGAATGGGTGGAACTATGACACTATGGTTAGCTGTCTTTCAGCTCCAGACAAGTTTATTACTTACTCATGTTTTCTTAATTCTTTGCTAGGAACTCTAGTTTGCTACTGCCGCCAAAAGACATGTTTTACATTAGCTGTTCACTCTAAAGTGGGCCAGTATGAGTAAAAGTATTGTGTGATTGTGCTTTGTGATGCACAGATGCTCTGTCTGAATGGTGGCTCTTATCCAGCTACCAGTAATGGTAAAATAGACTACAACTCACTTAGTCTCTAAATTTGGATTATGTTTGCAATATAGATAAAGAGATAACAATGATGTGGCACTTTTTTCGACAATGTATTAATAAATATCAGATTTACATTAAAATTTTTAAGAAACATATATCAAAATGAACATGAACATTCCTTATAAAGTGTGAGAAAAACTGTCAGAATGAGTTTGGATAAATATGGCAGCATATATTTATGACTAAAATCCCAGTTAAAAAAGCATTGCATGATGACATGTCATAATTTACTTCCAAGGTGAAAACAATAACAGTTTGTTTGTGTAACCCCTTGTACCTTTTTTCCTTCTTATTTATGACAATTCTTTTTTATTTACTTATGTAACTATTTTTCATTAATTAACCAAAATTACATATTTCCTGTGTGATACACTTTATAACAGTAAAATATGCAAATGAAAAAGATGACTGATTGAACTGTATCTCTTATGTTTAAGTCAGAATCTTTAAGAAATGCAGTACAAGTTTATTATTACTTTAAGTTGTATTACTACATTATATTAATTTCTTTCTTTCTTTGGGTGGCATTATATTGACAATAATAGATATTTTTAACATTTCTCTCAAGTGCATGTTTAACAATACAGAATATTTTTTTGCCCCTTTTAGTTTTACTATTATTTATCTCTGAACTTCTTCCATTGTTTTATCAATATCATTTCTCTTGCTTTGAGGACTAACTGCATGTTTTTATTCATAATGAAAACATTGTCCTTCCATGATGTCTATAATTGAGGAAAAAATAAACCTGCCCATATCTAGAATTTCATATAGTTAAAGTTATACCATGCAGTAAAAGGAAAAAGGTTCATAATTCATTTCAGTAATCTTAAAACTGATTTTGTCTTTCACCAAGTGGTCCACATAATGATCCAAGTTAATTTGAAGGAACATATAAAGAAAGTTTCAGAATTCATGAGGCAGATGTTCCACTTAAGCTTTCCACTTAATACTCGGGGACTTGAAATGCTAACAAACATATCAGCTCCCTTTGGTGTATCTCAGGTGATTTCAAATCCACATGGCTACTACTGTATGTAATCACAGCCAGAAGAAAGGACTGCTTCTGGCTTGTGTAGAATATGTGCCTAGCTTTTGTGTATGTGTCTTTCTCCTAATATATCTACCCACAAATGTATATTTTGATTTTAATTTTATTTTTAATTGAATAACAATTCATCCACTCTGGCAATTCATAATTTTTTATAAACCCAGAAAAAAGCAAATACATGAATTTTTTCTTCTTTCCATGCTGAGTGTATCATAGTTATTCAGGTATTGGTTATTTCCTTACTGATAACATTTTGCTGTCATCCATGCAGTTACTTGTATTTGATTTTGAACCTAGTGTAACTTCTGATAACATTACACTTATTATGGAACAAGCAGTTACAAAGGAAACTTGCTATCATAGCCTATAGTGCTTTAACTCACTTCTGTTATATGGGGGTGGAGCGTTTTGACAAAGGAGGACTATAAAAGATTACTTGTGTATGTCAACGCAGATTATTAAGAAACAGTGTTTCTGCTTTAATTGGGTTCTTCACCTTAATTGTAAGCGCAGAATGTTAGTCTTTTGTAGACTGACATGCTCTTTACATAGCATGGGTGCTTTAAATTGCTTGGGTGGCACAAGCATGAAAAAAACGTGAAACTTATTTGAAATAATTACAAACTCTTCATGGGAGTGGAACTAGTCCAAATAATGTGATAGCATTTATGAAACACCAGTTTCTATAACATTTTTAGTTAATTATTTTAATGTTAATATATGTGGACGGTGGTGCAGTGGTAGCGCTGCTGCCTCACAGTAAGGAGACCTGGGTTCACTTCCCGGGTCCTCCCTGCATGGAGTCTGCATGTTCTCCCCGTGTCTGCGTGGGTTTCCTCCGGGTGCTCTGGTTTCCTCCCACAGTCCAAAGACATACAGGTTAGGTGCACTGGCGATCCTAAATTGTCCCAAGTGTGTGCTTGGTGTGTGTGTGTGTGCCATGCGGTGGGCTGTCGCCCTGCACGGGATTTGTTACTGCCTTGCGCCCTGTGTTGGCTAGGATTATCCGTGTATTATAATAGATTACTTTGATCTCATGTTTTTTCATCTTTAAATGTTTTTTTCATAACATTTTTTTTTCTAAACCTGCTTATTGCTACATATTATTTCAAATTAACTAAAGCTCTGTCAGGTTGGGTTGAGACCATCAGAGAACAAATATTTTCAAGTTTCTCCAGAGATGTTCCATAGAATTCAAGTCTAGGCTCTGGCTGGTCCACTCAAGAATACCCACAGAGCTGACCCCAAGCCACTCTGGGGTGGTCTTTCCTTTGTGCTTAGGATCACTGTCCTGTTAGAAGGTGAACCTTTAGCCCACTCTGAAATACAGAGCGCTCTGGAGAACGCTCTCTTCTTTAAGTTTCATGTGTTGTCTGCCCACACTGCTATAAAGCCCAGATAGCTAGAAATTGTAGCAGAGGTTGTTATCCTTCTGGAAATTTCTCCTATCAGGTTCTTGGTCACCTCTCTTAACAAGGCCCTTCTCCCCCTGTTGCTGAGTTTGGAATGGCAGCCAGCTCTAGGATGAGTCGTGGTGGTCCCAAACATTTTCCATTTAAGTATTATGGAAGCAACTGTAATCTTGGGATCCTTTAATACTGTAGAAATATTTGTAGCCTTCCTCAGATCTGTGGTGTGACACAATCCCATCTCTAAGCTCTACGGGCAATTCCTTTAACCTCATGGTTTTGTTTTTTCTATGATATATGATGTCTGTTGTGGAACCTTCTATAGACAGGTCAGGTCAGGTCAGGTCAGGTTAGGGAGCATGCACTGGTACAGTGCATTGCCGAACCCAGCACACGATAAAACAGATCCGCATCCCGGTTGGCAACCCCCAGGAAGATACTTGGTCCAGTCCCAACCCCAGAAATGACCATCTGTCTGCTGCAGCCAGGTGTTACGTGGCCTAGTCCAGCTGATCAGGTCCTCAACAGTGAGAACCTTGTGAGGCGGATCACCCTCAGGTAATCGTGCCACATGGACATAGTGCCATAACTGACGCTCCCACACAATGCAGGTAATGTGCCTCGTTAGGGACTCCATGAGCAACCTCTGATTGGACACAAAGTCAAACCAGTGCTACCCAAAGATTCTCCAAAGAGACACATTACCGAAGGAGTCCAGTCTTCCTCTCAGGTCACTGGATAACGTCCATGCCTTGCAACCATATAGCAAAACTGGAAGGACTCTAAAGACTTGGACCTTCATCCTTTCACATACAGTAGATACCAGGAGTGCCACACACACCTTTCCAGCGACCTCATGACCCCCCCATGCTCTCCCAATCCATCTACTGACTTCATAGGAAAAGTCACCAGAGAGATGAATGTCATTGCTGAAGTAAGTAAACCTCTCGACAAGGTCGACATTCTCTTCGCTGACAAACACATTGCCGATAGCTGTGCCCAAGAGGTCTTGAAAGGCCTGGGTCTTGATTTTTATCCAGGACACTCTCAAGCCCAGGCAATCAGATTCCTCGCTCTGTAGACAGGTATGAAAAAAGTGAAGGAGTTTTGAATCCTTTCTGAAGACATTGTAGATGAACTTTGAGTCTTGTTTAAAACATTAGAGTTGATAGAACAGATCTAGGCAGCATGTACAACAGAACAGAAGACAAAAATGTGAGCTGTTTAAGATGTGTTTTGCAGTGAAACTCTGGAACCACAACAATGGCTAAACAAAGAGTCATATTTAAGAACCCATAATAAATGATTTAACATAAGAGAGAAACTGTATGCAATTAAATACTACACATCAAGGGCTATGATATAAAATGTAAGGAAAGAGTTTCCTTTTTCTTATATTAATTATGACTTCCCAAACATAAATATGAATGAACAACGTTCAAACCACTGCATGCTCGCAACTACCCATAAACACATCTGTACCACCTCTTCTGTCCCTATGTTTGATTCCCTTATGAGGGGGAAGTTTTCCAAAACTTATATATAAAGCAGTAAGAGTACAAAATGGTCAAAGTGAAATGCAAATTCATGGTTATAATACCTTCTGCCATGGAGCAGATCTGAAGCCATCAACAAACAAGCTAAAAGCAGGGAAGAATGTATTCATAAAAATGGCAAAAATATTTAAAGCATTTCAATTAGAAAACTGCAAACCTTAGTACAGCTTAAGAAGCAGACACCCTAAATCCTTAGGTGTGTAAAGGGGATTGCTTAGGGTGCTGAAGGAAACAACACCACAAGCTTACAGTAATTTGTTGTAAGTTTGAACATTGAATAATCACAACCCTATGACAGTATCAGAGCCTGAATAGCAGAGTTGTCTCATTACAAACTGTACCTGCAATAATGGCTACTGTCCAGAAATATATGTCAGATATTTTACCTCAAAAATGATCAATTCACCCACCTATTATTGAACTCTCTTAATCTTCATAAGTGTCTTAAAGGCTGGAACCAATTTTAACAGCTTTGGACATAAATCAGGAGCCAACCTTAGAAATAACCTCTCAAAAAATGACACTAAAAAAACAATGTGAGAACCACAGATCAAAGGCATTTAACCATTTTTGCAGACGATAGCAATAGACCTAACATTCAAACAGTATTTTCAAGTAAGACAGCCCATTAATTTTATTCTTGTGTGTGACATTGTTGCTGCTAAAAGTTGTGCCCGTACGCACACCTGTGAGGCACCTACTCATTTGCTTTAGAAATTTGTTCTTGGGAAGAAAGTCTGCAGGCTGTGGTTAAGTAACATCCATCCATCCATCCATTTTCCAACCCGCTGAATCCGAACACAGGGTCACGGGGGTCTGCTGGAGCCAATCCCAGCCAACACAGGGCACAAGGCAGGAAACAATCCTGGGCAGGGTGCCAACCCACCGCAGGACGTTAAGTAACATGAAATCACAAATTTTCATACCCTGCTTTTGTATTCAGTTATTCATTTTTAAATCTGCTTTATGCTAAGCAAGGTCCTGGAGAGCCTATCCCAGCAAGCACAGGGGCACAAGGCAGGAACAGTCCCTCAACAGGACGGCAAACCATCGTAGGGTGTACAAACACACACACATAAGCCAATTTAGCATAACCAATTTACCTAACCTGTATGTGTGGACAAAATAAAACATTTTCCTTTACATATTATAATATTAATTAAAACATAAAATTACATCACGTGTTTACTTTCTCGCTAGTAGGACCCCTTCCTGATGTAATTTTTCCTGGGTTTTGCACCGCATAGGGAGAAAAGACCAATGCATGCAAGTCAACAGATAATTGAAATTTAAAACTAACTTATAAAAGCTTCTTAAAATTCTTGCATTCATTGAGCTCATTAGGAGAAACAGTAATTGCATTGAAAATCCTAGAAAATTCTTTATTAAAGAGCACTTTGTTAATAACCCCCCATGGGATGGCAAATGTACAGCATGTATGATAGAATAATAAATCTGCCTTAAACTATGTAAAGCTTCAGTAAAACATGCCACAGGTCAACTTACACTTTGGTTTCTGATGTGACATCTATGTTCTCAAATGCAAGTCCTAACTGGGAGAAAAGTTTGCCCCGTATGAAAGAGATCTGTGCAGCAGTGAATGTATAGCACATCTTTAATACTACAGTCAGAATGAAATTTTGCAATGTTTCATTTGAATGCTGTCCCTAGATAAAATGTGTATAAATACAGAGCAAAATCTCTGGACAAAATTGCTAGATTTGGGGCTCATACCACACTTTGGAAAAATAATATTACATAACAAGAAATGAGGTTTGACAGACTAGAGTAGGCTATTCAGTCAAACAAGCTTGTAAGGAGTACAAATTTTAAGGGTGGTAGCTCATCTCAAAATGTATAAGAAGAAGTAGAATATAACATAATAGACTTTTATTTTATATAAGTCATTTGGGTGTAAACCAATAAACCAATCAGAGTAAATGTATGCATTGATTGACACTGTATGTAAATTCAACAGTTTATAAAATGAACCTCTATCCTTTGTTTCTCTGATCATTCTGATCATGGTGTAACAGACCGTTTTTGAAGGATGCTCTCTCTAAGGCATTTTTGCCGAGGAGTAATTAAAAGATACAATGAACAGCTTTCCTCCTGCCTGATAACTGAATTTTTCCAATGTTTCTTTCTTTAATAAGATGTTTAATTTCTACCACACAGTGTTTGTCATATAGTCTAATATTTTATTTTCCCTTTTAATTTTTTCTGCACGCTAGCTAGATGTTGAAAATATTTTGTCAACACACACGATATAATCTGTTTTAAAGGTTGCTTCCTGTAGCTAGTATTTCCCCATTTTGTATTTATAATTAATGTTCGCATTGCCTGCCAGCAACACTTGCACTTTTCTACATTAAAGTGCATTTTCCAAGCTTTGGCCAGGTGTTAAGGATTATAAATTGTTATTTGATGCCATCTCAGTATTTGTCTCTCTTCTAACTTAGTGTCATGTGTGAATTTTATTTTTACTAACTTTTATATATCGGAATCAAAGTACTTTATAGGCACTAAATCAGGAAAAAGCAATGGTCCAAGAACAGTTCCCTGAGTATTAGTTCCATATGGGTCAGTTTACCAAACATTTCTGTTTTTCTGTTCTTTAGATAAACATTTACCACCCTGTAAGAAGGCAAGAAAAACATTAAAATATTGCACCTTAAAGGCTTATTAATAATCTAATACAGTATCTGTATGTATATTGTAGCAGGTGGCGTGGTAGAGTTTAGTGGACTATTCTGTATGTATGCATTTGTTGGACTTGAGAGAACTACTTTTCAGATTAAAGTTTTTTTGGCATATTTCAATACTTTTTTCTTTTACTTTTTCCCTATTTGTGTTTTAAAGCTTGTGGCATCACGTTTATGGGAGTTGCAGCCGCTTGTACAGTATGTACATGTGGTGTATTACATTTGGAACATAAGCAAGTAAAAATCTTACCATAATTGTCAGCTCTTTGTAAATACAACAGGAGTTTATGTCTGTTTGTGCTGAACAAATGATAAAAAGAAAAAAAAAGTATTTTGAAGGGAGACATAATAATGTAAAACCCTACTGTTTAGAAAAAGCACTGAAAAAATTAGGACAGAATAGTCACACTGCTTCGGATCAAGATATGTATTCCTGAGTTATACTTCTGTTGCATTAGACACATTAAATTTCTAACCTGAAAAAGAAAAAATGAGTTAGAAAATGTGTACAGTATAGGGCACCTTTTCATTTTATGATCATTGGGATAATGGTAAATTTATGTGCATCTTTAATGTAATATGCTTAATGTAGCAGTTGTGGCAGTTGAACTACTCTGGCTTGCTTCTGACTGTGCTAGGCCATAACCAAAAAGCAGCAGTTGGTTTCTGCATCGCCCAAAGTCTCAGAAATATATAGCAGTCTAACTCCCTTGTTTTTGAATTATACCTCATTACATTTACTTGAAGGCCAGTCTGTAGCTGGGTCTGCCCTTCCCATCATCCCCCTTCCTAGTTTCCCTTAGAAACAAAACAAATACCTATCCTCTGTATTTTTGTTGAAGAACTATTTTTCTAAAAAGCCTAACCATCAGCACACACAATTTTAGTTTGTCCGTAGAATGCACCCTACTTCCTGAAGATGCTTTGTAACCTTTGCTCTCTTAAAGTCTCTGGCACCTTCCTCCACATGGTTTTGGGAATGTTCTTTGGCTGCAGCTCTCTGGTGCTATGTGGCTGGACCCCTCTCCACAATTCTTTCCTTCCCCGTTCCTCTCTCTCTCTCTCTCTCTCTCTCTCCTCAAGTTCACCTCCTCCTAGATCTTTCTTCAGTTTCATCACTTTGTCTTCCTTTCTCCCAGCAGAGGCGTTTATTGACTGCTACCATTACGGCTAAATTGCGTTTAGCTTCCCATTGGAAATATCCTGCTCTCGTCTCTCCTCCAATCTAGAAGTCTGCATTTTATAACGTTTCACTTCCTGAACTTTCTGCATATCAGATAAACAACTCTTTCAGCTCTAAAATCCAAAACTGACTTCATGCTGTTAAGTTAGTCGAGAGCTGTTTGGGGGTTGCTTTGTGAAGCAGTTTCTCTTTTCAACCATTTTGTATCCAGTAGTAGTAGTAATTTACCTGTCAACATTTTTTTTCCTGTGTAGGTAGCTATCTCACGTGGGGTGAAGGTGTTTTTATTTTTATTCTTACATATCCCAAAGTTTGGGAAATTGTTGGATTCCTTTTACGGTATTCCCTTTTTCATTTTAATAATAAAAATTCTAATTCTGCCTTTTAAACTACTGTTTAAAAACTCCTTTTCGAAATTTTATTTGCTGTCCATCCCTATAGGTCAATAAGAAACAATTTTAAGCATGTTATGTTGTCTGCTGCTTTTAACAGTTTTAAGTAAATTATTTTTAATTAATTGCTGACTACTTTATTCAGTTCATTTTGAGAGGTCTCAGATTTGAGTTTATTATCATATGATTTTCTTTAATTATTTTTGAAATGATTTTGTTTGTGAAATGTCTGTGATAATTTCTTAATAAATTTGTTAGGAATTACTTAGTGGCATTTTTGAATTTGGTCACAAAACTCAAAACAATGCTTCACCTCCAAAACTATGCCTCAGACCTCTAATGTGTTATTGCAGCAAAGTGTGTCTTAAGCAGAATTCTAGATGCAGGCTTGCAGCCTAAATAGGTCAATCAGAAATGGGATTAAAACTTATAAACTTCAAAAACACAAAAGGGCAAAGGGAAACATGAAACTCCTTTGCACAATAACAAAAATAAACGTTCCTTATATTTTAAGATTTCTTTGCAAATACAATCAAAAGCAAAAATAGGATATACCTAAACAGGCAAACCTTAGAGTCAAGACATAGTCCAGAAATCAAAAGAGAGCAACAAAAAGAAAAGGAACTGAAATACTTCAATTTTATTGTCCCTAGAGAGAAAATTTGGTTAGTCAGCACGTTTTACAGAGAGACCATGACATAACGTTAAAAACACATAACAAAGAACTCTTCCACCAAACAGTTCAAATAAATAATATATAGCAGTGAGTATAATACTTATAGTGAAACATTAGAGGAAACATATTAGACATATTTATACCAACATTTAGACTTAAGTGATGAATGATGATTGAACAAAATACTAATTGTTCATCCATGATTTAAGCCTCTGGATATTTAAAATTGAACTTATTTAGAAGAGTAATATCAGTTGGAATTAAAGAGTTTTAGAACCAGTTGCTATTATGGCAACAATTGACACTGAGAATGTGATGAGTGGATCCTGTCTTATAAAATAAACTCTGCTTTCTGTAAAACTTGAATTTTAAACAATTCTGTTAGATTGACTGTTGACACCTTGTTATTTTGCTGCACCATTTTACAATTTGATTAATTCTGCTTTTGTTTTTGACAGTAAGATCTCCAAACCAGGTCAGCAGAACATCAGTAAGAATAGACTCAATACAAGATTTATAAAAAAAAGTAACGTAATGGTAGAACATATTAAACAGACTCTAGAGGTGCTGCTATTCCTTTTTACAGATGGCTTCTGTATTTTTAGTAAAGATTTTGAGTCTATAATTGTCTTAAAATATTTAAAACTCTCACCAATCTCTCACCAATCTCTACTGTCTAGATTTTGATGATTGTTTCTTGTGGGTGAGTTGTGCTTTTTTTGAAATCAACTATAAGTTCCTTAGTTTTTGTAACAAATAGATGTAGAAAAGACTCCTCACACCAGTTAACAAAATCATCTACTACAGGACCACGACTGTTATCATTCTCATTTAGTAGGCTTACAATCACTGAGTCATCAACACATTTTAAGAAGAACCTGATTTCAAATGTAGTCTGACAACCAATTGTGTAGAGGATGTACAAAAGAGGTGAAAGTACACAGCTCTGAAGTAGCAATCTGGAGGATTACAGCATATCAGATAGATAGCCATTGACTTTCACTCTCTGAGTTCTGCCCATTAAAAAGTCAATAAGCCACCCTACCAAACTGAAATCCAAATTAGAATCTTTAATAGATGTCTCTGCAATAAGGTGCGACTGAATGGTATTAAAAGGAAAGCTGATGAGAAGTCTACAAATAGGGGCATTTCATGAATCTTGATGTCCACCAAGTGGTTATACAAGAGATGAAGTAAAGTGACAATGGTGCCCTCTGTCCCTGTCTTAGACTGGTGGGCAAACTAAAAGGGAATCGGATAATGCCTGTTTCCATTAGCTCTGAAACTTTTTGTGGTTGAAATAAACAAAAATAAAGTAAAAAATGTCTCTGAGCTGCTCTGTAGGAGATATTAAGAGCTTTCCACTAACGTAATCTGGCCCTGGGCTTTTACTGTATTTGTTTTTAATTTTCTCATGTTTTCAATGTTCTCTACATCCTTTTGAACAAAAAATATCTCTCCCTTATCAGAAACTGTCTGTTTTAACCATTACACTTGCTCAATAAAATCAAACTGCTCAAGTCTCAAGTAGTATTCATGTAGTACTAGGGTGTTGTACTGTGTTAGCCATTATGAATGTAGTGAAAAGTCAAGCAAAATGACACCTTTTATTGGCTAACTAAAAAGATTACAATATGCAAGCTTTCAAGGCAACTCAGGCCTTACATCCTTCTGAAAACGAGCATTAGCTTGTAATTCATCGAGTTTATTTTGTAAAAACTGCACAGTCAACAGTATTGCGGTAGGAAGAAGGAGGCAGCAGGTCACCTCTTGCCTCTTCAGCCTCAGACTAATACCCCCGTGTCTGTCAAGTTTATGTGCCCTGTGCTAGTAATAATTGCCCTGCAGAATGCTTTAGAGGCAAATCAGTTGGTACAGTGCCTGGTTTCACAGTTTCAACTGAAGACAGAACTTATGGCTATATTGAATCTTCTCTTGTTGAATTTGAGGTACAACCAAATTGAAACTGAATTGAACAGTTATACCCAAAATAATAAAAACAAATGAATGTATGCTTATTCAATGTTTCCCTTTTAAATTTGGTCACATCTGACACAGGCATATCAAAAAGTGTATAAAAAAACAATAAAACTGCTACAACTGAACAGAATCTGAAGTAGCAATAATTTTTTCTACTTTTGAAATAAAAAAATAAATATTTTGGTCATATCTGACCTAGGCACATTGCAAAGTGCATAAAAACAAAATAGTGCACAGTATTAGCAATAACATTTGTTTCCCTTTGGAAATAAAATACATATTTTGGTCATATAATAATAACAATTCTTTATATTTTCATGCCGTTTTTCTCACTATATAAAATGCTTTGTGCCCCACATGGGATGTAAACCCACAATTGTTTTAATGCAAGGCAGCAGCGCTACAATTGCACCACTGCATACCCAGTTACATCACAAAGTGCATTTAACAGAATAGGGAAAAAAACTATCAGCACTATCAAACCTATCAATGCACAAACCCATAACAAATAATACCAGTAACTAACACACATGAATACGGTACACTGAGGAAACATAAGTTTGTTTTAAATAACCACATTTGTGTTGATATTGTGACATGTCTCACTACTGCATGGGCTGTGGGGCGCGGAGTCTTGGGGGAAAGCACTCTGTGAGGGCTCAGTTCACCTCCCAAGAGAGAGCTGAGTGAGAGGATCAGGGCAACAAGGGAGCAAAGGGTAAAAGAGCAGGAAAAGATTCCCCCAGAGAAGCGCCTCATCACAGTATTGTGGGTTGAATGTTGCTATGGCTACATGGCGTATTGCATTCATGGTCTGTACTACTGTAGGAATTTCTGAAGGCTTGTGAAATTTGTTTTTCTTGCTTTTTCCCTGCATTTCTGGCAGGACCATAGGCTGGGCCACTCTGAGGTTGCTTCTAGGCCGCATGTGGCCCATGGGCCAGCATTCGAATAGGCTGGCATTAAGTGATAAATAACTTTCTTCAGAACAAGATCCCATGATTAAAAATGAATCTGGATAAATAAAAAGTTCTTTGAAACTTGGACCTGCTGCTTGTCGCCACTAGAGTAGCACCCTGTATCAAAAGAATACTTAGAAATGATGGGCTCCTTTAATTCAAGAAAGAGCTGAACAATACCAGTATTCGATGAAGCCACAGCAGCTAACTAATAGTCTGCTAGGGCTTTAAATAGGGCTGGGTGGAGTTCCATATTTTCCTGTCTTTTAAAAAATTGTGATTGTGATACTGGGGTAGACATAAACCACTTTTTTGAAACACTTACCATATATACTCGTGGATAAGTTCTCCCGCGAAAAAGTCGAGATTTACAGTATAATTTCTGGTATTTTGTAATGTCGGTTGTATAAGTCGAATGCGGAAAACTCACGCTATTGGTACAAGGGATTATGATATGATTACCCCCACCTGACAGAGGAACCACAGAGCGCAAAGCCTTTTTTTCTATGTGCTCCTAAAATCTCTCTCCCTCTATTGCACCTACATGACCACACGGTAATACCCAAACTATAACGAAGCAACGTTTGCACTGATTTGTGTTTTTTTGTATCTCACACCCTCATAAACCTTTATATTAAGAGCATCCTTTATCTATGATGGAGCGTTCAATCAGAAGAAAATATGAAGCTGGTTTTAAATTAAACATTGTTGAAGCAGCAAAAGAAATTGGTAACTGCGCTGCTGCAACAAAATTTGATTCTTCTGCGAAACTGGTGCAAGATTGGAGGAGGCAAGAAGATGTAAAAAAAAATAAATTATATATATATATATATATATATATATATATATATATATATATATATATATATATATATATATATATATTATTTATTTTATTGATTTTATTGAAATCACACAACATTCCATAGAAATAAATCAATTTTTACAAAAATAGGATTGAAAACAAATCAATCCCCACTCCTGGGAAAGAGAGCTAGAGGCCAACAGAGTAAAACTTAAAGCTAGTAAAAATAAGTAAATAGATGAATTAATAAGTGAATACAGATAAATGGAGAAGAAAAAAAGGGGAGAAAATCTGCTTCTTCAGTGCTTTAAAAGCTTATTCTAAAATTTTATTGATTAGATGCTGCCAGGTTTTGAAAAAGTTTTGCACAGATCTTCTAAGTGCAAATTAGATTTTTTTCAGTTTCAAATAGTAAATAACATCGGTTATCCACTGACTTAAAAGAGGAGAGTTAGGATTCTTCCAGTTGAGCAAGATAAGTCTACGTGCCAGTAGTGTAGTAAAGGCAATTACAGTTTGTTTGTCTTTCTCCACTTTAAGCTCATCTGGGAGTACCCCAAACACAGCTGTTAATGGGTCTTTTTGACCATTCTTCCATACAAAATCTCTCCAGTTCAGTTAAATTTGATGGCTGCCGAACATTAACAGCCTGCTTCAAATCATTCTATAGATTTTTGATGATATTCAAGTCAGGGGACAGTGACGGCCATTCCAGAACATTGTACTTCTCCCTCTGCATGAATGCCTTTGTAGATTTCGAACTGTGTTTGGGTCATTGTCTTGTTGGAATATCCAACCCCTGCATAACTTCAACTTTGAGACTGATGCTTGAATATTATCCTGAAGAATTTGTTGATATTGGGTTGAATTCATCCGACCCTTGACTTTAACAAGGGCCCCAGTCCCTGAACTAGCCACACAGCCCCACAGCATGATGGAACCTCTACCAAATTTGACAGTTGGTAGCAGGTGTTTTTCTTGGAATGCGGTGTTCCATCTGCAGTAAAATGTTCTTGCAGGTCTTTGGAGTTGATCTGTGGGTTGTCTGTAACCAATCCCACAATCCTGTGCATATGCCACTCCTGTATTTTTCTTGGCCTGCCAGACCTGGGTTTAACAGCAACTGTGCCTATGGCCTTCCATTTCCAGATTACATTCCTTACAGTTGAAACTGACAGTTTAAACCTCTGAGATAGCTTTTTGTAGCCTTCCCCTAAACCATGATACTGAACAATCTTTGTCTTCAGATCTTTTGACAGTTACTTTGAGGATCCCATGCTGTCACTCTTCAGAGGAGAGTCAAAGGGAAGCACAACTTGCAATTGACCACCTTAAATACCTTTTCTCATGATTGGACACACCTGTATATGAAGTTCAAGGCTTAACGAGCTAATCCAACCAATTTGCTGTTGCAAGTAATCAGTATTAAGCAGTTACATGCATTCAAATCAACAAAATTACAAGGGGACCCACATTTTTGCACAACCAGTTATTCACATTTGATTTAAATTCATACAACTAAATACTGCTTCACTAAAAATCTTTGTTCGGAAAACACCCCAGTACTCTGATGTTCCTAGGAAATGAAAGACATACCACTGTTATCTTTTTTGTTGAAAGTAGAGTAAATTATTATGCAGGCTGAGAGGGGTTCCCAAACTGTTTCATATGACTGTATGTTATTTAAGATAATAGTCTTGTATTAATACAGTACCAGTACAATGCTGGTAAATGACATTTATAAAAATATTTTAGCATTATTTTTTCAACAAGACTGTTTATCAATTAACATTATATATCAATAGTCTCAATATTAAGTACATCAGTGATGGTGAACCTATAACACGCTTGTCAAAGGTTACATGCCACATCATTTTTGGTGACACACCAGTGTTCACCAACACTCAAGTTACCAAAAAAATTGAACAAACAAAAATATAAGAAGTGTGAGACCCTTCGAGATGCGGGTTAGCTCCCTGCTCCCCTCTTCCATAATGGGGGCCTCATGAACCCGACACTGTCGATAATGTAACTAGATGAGCTGAGCTGATGAGGACAAAACACACCAAGGAAAGGGATGATGAAAAGTGCAAGTGCTTTAATTATAAAAAACAAAACAAATCCGAACAGAGCCAAAAGTGCACTGCTCAAAAAAAATTCAATAAATAAATAATCCATAAAATGAGTGTACAGTGGAGGTTAAAATCCAATAAATAAGTAATCCATTAAATCAAAATTAAAATTCAGGCAAGAGTCTTTAAAATTCTCATCCCTGGTGCTTCCCTTTTAAAACCGACACCTTAGAACTTTGGCGAACCACGGCTTTCCATTGTTATAAATTACAATAGATTTGCTGGGAATGCAAACCTCTTCACCAAAGCTGATATAAGATGTTACAATATCTGTCAGCTCATGAATGTTTTCACAATCATTTTTAAAAACATCCCATCTGTACAGTCCAGACAAACTTGTTATGCTTCAACTGACTCATCATTCCATGAATGAACAGTTTTCTTTACTTGTTTAGCTAATTTTAGTCTTTGTTTATAAGTGGGAAGTAAATGTAACATAATGTGGTCAGAATTACCTAGTGGCATGCGAAGTAAAGCCCGGTATGCTTCCTTTATAGTGCAATAGCAGTGATCCTTCCTGTCCCTGGTTGAGCATTTAACAAGCTGTTTATACCTGGGAAGCTCGATAGTTAGGTTTGCATTATTAAAATCACCCAACACTATAATCGGGGAGATCGCATGACTGTGTTCCAAACTAATGATGTAATCTGCCACCTGTTGTTGCGCTTCATTCACGTTCACATCTGGCAGGATGTAAACTCCAATGAGAATTATTGAAAATTCTCAGGGTAAATAGAATGACTTACAAATGAAGTCAAGTTGGGGAGCATGCACTGGTATAGTGCGTTGCCGCACCCACTACACGATGTAACAACTCGGGATCCCAGTTTGCAAACCCCCAGGCAGACACACGGTCCATTCCTACCCACCAGAAATGACCCTCTGTCTGCCGCAGCCAGGTGTTACGTGGGCGACCCCTTGGCTTGGTCCAGCCACTCAGGTCCCCAACAAACCAGATCACCCTCGGGGAAACGCGGCACATGGCTGTAGTCCTGTAACTGACGCTCCCTCAAATGCAGGTAATGTGCCTCATTAGGGACTCCATGAGCAATCTCTCATTCAACATAAAGTCAAACCAATGGTATCCAAGGATTTTCCGGAGAAGCACAGTACCAAAGGAGTCCAGTCTTCATCTCTGGTCACTGAATAGTGTCCATGTCTCGCAACCATATAGCAAGACAGGAAGCACCAGAACTCTATTGGACCTTCATCCTTTTGCATAGATATCAGGAGTGCCACACACCCCTATCCAGCGACCTCATGACACCCCATGCTCTCCCAATCGTCTTCTGACTTCATAGGAAGAGTCACCAGAGAAATGAATGTCACTGCCAAGGTAAGCAAACCTCTCGACAAGGTTGACACTCTCTCCGCAAACAGACACACTGCTGATGGCTGTGCCCAAGAGGTCATTAAAGGGCCCGGATCTTGGTTTTTATCCAGGACACTTGCAAGCCCAGACACTCAGACTCCTCGCTCAGTCTCTTGAGCGCTCCGATCAGAGCCTCCATTGACTCCACGAAGATCACAGCATCGTCAGCAAAGTCAAGGTCCGTGAATCTTTCTTCACCAACAGATGCCCCACAGCCGCTGGACCCCATGACCTTGCCCAACACCCAGTCCATACAAGCATTGAACAGAGTAGGAGGAAGAACACACCCCTGATGAACCCCAGAATCAACTGGGAAAAATGCAGAGGTCGTGCCTCCACTCTGCACAGCACTCACATTACCAGTGTACAGGTTGGCCATGATATCCAGCAACCTCGAGGGGATCCCGCAAACCCTCAGGATGTCCCACAGGGCAGCTTGATCAACTGAGTCGAATGCTTTACGGTAATCAACAAAGGCTGCAAAGAAACTCTGCCGATACACGCGTTTGCGCTCCATGAGAACCCTGTGCCAGGATGTGGTCGATGGTAGACTTCTTAGGCGTAAAGCCAGAATGTTCCGGTCACTGGTAGGTGAGCAAATGATCACGGATTCTATTGAGGATGACCCTAGCAAGGACCTTACCCGGCACCGAGAGCAGTGTTATACCCCTGTAGTTGCTGCAATCCAGGTGATCACCCTTCCCTTTCCAGATAGGGAAGACAAGTCTCGTTTTCCAGTCAGTTGGGATGATGCCAGTCTCCCAAATGGAAGCAAAGGTTGCTTGCAATGCCAGGAGGACAGCCTTACCACCAGCCAGGAGAAGTTCACCTCGGATAGCAAAGATTCCTGCAGCCTTTCCCCCCCCTCAGCTGGTTCACCATCTGTGCAATCTCAGTGAGATTGGGTGGTTCACAGCTAATTGGAGGATCAGCCTTAAGAACCGTGAACCCAGAAAATCCAACGTCCTAGCTGGAGGATCAGCTTTGAACAACTATTCAAAGTAGCCAGTCAAGCGGGTCACAACTGCAGTGTCATCCGTAAGGACCATTCCATCAGCTGCCCTGACTGCAACTCTCCGGGGAACAGATTTAGCTGTGCGTAATGCTTCAATTCCTCTATAAGCAGGACGTGGGTCGCTAGACCACAGATGGTGTGTCACTCACTTGTGTTGGTGTTACCAGTGTTCCCAGAAGGAGGTGTTTCATCTTGCAGGGCACCCTGGATATCATTGAGAGGAGTCGCAGCACACAGCTCAATGGCAACTCTGGTCTGTACCGGGAACTGAGAAGAATGGCTGCAAGGACTCTAAGGGCAGATAAAGAGGCGTTTGTTAGAATGACTTACAGTTAGTACCAAATAGTTCCAGATTGTTGGAGCAATGCTTCTATAATATCAAAATGTCAGTAAACTAATTGTTATTAATGCAGAGACAGACTCCACCACCTTTTGACTTGTTGCAATGATCAGCAACTTTATCTGCTCTGTAAAGCAGAAACCCCGGCAGGTCTAATGCACAGTTGGAAACTGATGCATTGAGCCATGTCTCCACAAAGCAATACACTAAGGAGAGAAAATAATCCTTACTTGTGTGACAAGATTAAGTTAATCTGTTTTGTTCCTCAGTGATCTGATGTTGGATAAAACTAGAACAGGAAGATGTGCTCGAAAAGCATGTCTCCTGAACCTGAACCCGAACCCTTCTCTGCTTCCGTTGCCTGGATGGGAGTCTGAGTCTTCGGTCGGAGGGATCATAAATGGTAAATCCGTATGTAAGTGGCCTTGATTGGTTGAGGAAAAATGAAGTCCAATCCCAATAGATAGGAGCTGATCTTGTGTATAAGTAATCCTCATTTTTTACAAAAGCAAAAAGTTAACAGACAAAACAACAGACACATAAGCAGCAACCAAACAACTATGTCTTCCCTGATCTATGCCATCATGATGCTCCCAGTTGCAAACAATGTGTTGCTTAGTTGTAGTTGCTTAGTCCAAAGTTTCCAAAATTCAATGCTTCAGCTTACTGAATAGAACAATTCAGGCAATAGTGTGATCCAAGTATTTTTGTTTTGAAAGTTTTAGTAAAATTCAAAGCAAAAATAGTTCACACAGAAATAAAGAAGAAAATTGATATTACAAAGAAAATGACAGTTCTTTTACAAGATATTTAAGGCTTAGGTATCTTGTTACATTTGCTTAAGTTCCTATTATATACTTACAGGACATAGGTTAGCGTATACATAAATACATTCATACAGCGTTTATAAAACAGTCAGAAAATATGTATACCAGTATTCTATTTGTAAGCTAATCCTACAATCTTTGCTTCTAACAAAGAGAGTATTTCCTAAGTGGCTAATTACCGCTCTGTTATTACTGTAACAGCTAAAGAAGTTCTATTACATGTCAGCTTACAGGGGGTGAAAGATTATATCATTACCTAAATAACTATGTAAAAGTAATATTCCATTCAAATTAAGCAAACTCTTTATGAGAATTTTAACATTAACAGTCACTTTCTAAGATTAGCTGTTATACTATGAGTGACTTCTGCTATATTAACAATGATATCTGTGTTTATGTAATCACAGCTAGTGGAAATGTACACTGCAGTTCTCCCACATGTATCATAAAGAAGGGACATATGCAACGGGCGATTACTTTTAACTAACACTTCTTGTTTACATTTGGCTGAATTTAGCAAACCAAACTCAGCCACTCTGCTGAAATGTGTTAAGTCCAAGTCAGTATAAATCTTGGTTTGATTAATTTAAGACAAATTCCAAGAAAAACTGAGTTCTTCTAGTTCATTCTCATTAGATACAGATTTAAATTAACTCTTCTCATTTGGGGAATCCTACCCAAATGAACCAAGGATGAATGCCCTCAAATTTAATTAAATACTTCCAACCAGAATAATACTGCTGAAACAGCTGTACACAACATAAAGCATGTAGCAGTTAATCAGAAGTGAAAAAATAAGCAGAAAGTACCTAAAAATGTGTAGTATTACTGTAAAGGAAAACATGATTTTTTCTAACAACAATAAAAAAATAACCACAAGGTGGTATATTTCAAAACCATTGTAATAAAAAATCTACCAATGTTAGAATTTACTTCTTTAAGCACAAACCAGTTATTTTCAAAATCATGCTTTGCTATGCTATAAATATTTCTTCTAAATGTTTTGAAAAAGTGGGCTGTTGCCTCAACTTCAGAGTCCTATGTTTGAATCCCAGTCTTGGCACTGGCTGTGTGGAGTTTGCAGGTCCTCCTATATCTGCTTGGCTTTTTCTTCAGGTATTCTGGTCTTTCTCCCTCATCTCAAAGATTATGTTGACCTCTTTTGTATGTCACTTTGAATAAAAGCGTCTTCTAAGTGACTAAATGTAAAGCATGTTTATGATCAAAGTCTGTCACGTAGCACCTCCAGGTTTGCCAAGTATTTTTTCATGTGAGTGTCCCTTGTCCAGGGCTGCCACTCAATAATGCCAGAAAAGGTACTGGCCCTTCATTATAAAGATGAGTGGATCTGTATTTTAAAATGCATTATGCATTATTTCATATAATTTATGTATTTTTGTTACAGCTAATTTTTCCTGCATAATTAAACTAACACTGCCCAGTCATCATAATGTTCAGTTAACATGCAAGATTACTGAATTCTCAAGCACCTGAATATATTTTATGAGATTTTTAATATGCATATCATTATGCACATTACTTGAATATTAACACTGTACAGAATTTCCATCCATCCTCAAACCCACTTGTAGAACAATTAATGATACAATAGATGTTGGACTAGAATTAGTGAGCACTCTAATTACAATACATACGTATTTTAGTAATTCTGTTCTAACATAAATCTACCTCTTGACAAGCAAACATTTTATAGGCCACAATGTCAGCAGTCATATTTCAAAACTGCTCTAACCGACCAAACTATTCGTGAAGAAAACAGAAATAAAAACCCCTTCTGAATTCTATCTATCTATCTATCTATCTATCTATCTATCTATCTATCTATCTATCTATCTATCTATCTATCTATCTATCTATCTATCTATTTGTATGAGGCCTGCCTTCAAAAAGGTAGAATCAGAGGTGCAGCAAAAACTGGCATAGCAGCAAAAGACATATGAATAAAAGTGAGAAGACAACTGAAAGAAGCTCAGATCTTTTTTAGCTTTAAATCAATCCATTCTAGATGCCATAACGTAAAAGTATAGAACAAGAAAGTCGTCTATATGAACACGTACCAGTGGAGGAAAGAAACTTCAGAGTTTTGTAAAATGGTAGCTAAATGGTACACTGCAGGTGAGTAAGAAACAACATTAAGGCAATCCTAGAAATATTGTGAGAAACGTACCAGAATAACTGAGGGGATAGAAGTGAGATAATTTAAAACAAAGCCCATCTTATAATGCTTCCAAGGCATGTGGAACAAATGGAAGTTGACTAAATTGAAAGATTAGTTTTTAAATAAGCATATGTCTGTGTTGTAATTTTATATGTCACTAGTCCAACATGGGCGGCACTGTGGCGCAGTGGATAGCGCTGCTGCCTCGCAGTTAGGAGACCCAGGAATAATGGCTGGTTGGATAGTCCAACATGAAATGAGGACAGAAGATTTGTGAAAGGACTATTTAAAGGCGATGACTTTATTAGGAGGATTGAGAAATAAATAAGCGATATGGCAGATGGCACACACAACAGACTGAAGCTGACGACAGAAAAAAGAGGAGGAAGATTAAGGCAGATATTTAACTTCCTCAGTGTGTAAAGTCCAGAGAAGATAAAAATATCACTGAGATTGAAAATGACACTGAGGGAGAAAGACACCTTCCAATCAACAGAGAAGAACTATTAACTCATCATAAGCCTAGTCATCTTATAGTCTGAAATGTCTAGTGGTATGTTATGCTGCATGCAGTTGCACTTTATTTATTCACAATTATTTTTCAACCAGCAATTACATCATTATTATGAAAACAATATTGTGTGGACGCCAGCCCCGGACACAGACAGACAGACACCTGCATGTCTACAAAAGCGTTTATGTCTACGTTTATTCACCCAACTATTTACAATGTCCATACACAGCACATAGTGCCCCTGCACCAATCATCCTCTTCTTTAGTCCTTCAAAGGTCCTTCACCGCCTCCACTCCTATCCGCCGAGCTCTGTCCTCTTCCTCCCGATTGTAGCTGCCGACTGGAGGAAGGCGGTCCGTTTTATGTTCACCCGGACGTGCTCCAGGTGCTTTCCGATGGACTTCCTGCAGCACTTCCTGTGCATGAGCACCCGGAAGCACTCTGGGTGTCCTCTGTATTCCTTCTGCCAGTACCTCCAAACGCTACCGTCCGAGGCTCCACAATCGTCTGGGCGCCTTCCTGGTGTTGGCCATGGGCCCTTACAGGGTTGAGCTTCCATGCTCAAACCCTGTGGCCCCCAAACCAGGCAGGGTGGCTGCCCTCTCGTGGTCCTGGAGAGGCACAGTCCCTCTCCTGGTCCATCCAGCTGACCACCACAATTGATATGCGTAGACTATATGCAACAGAATCTGTAAAAAGATGACAACATATACTGTATACTGTACTGTCGATGGAATTCATTTAGTTGTACAAAATCAGCTTCAGAAATTGTGAACGGACACAATGCAAGTGATTTTTTTAAATATAAAAGCTGAGACAGATGATTATAGAGTTTTAATGATATTACTAAAAAAGATATCTAAAACCCATGTGGTAAAGAAATGATCATAGCATTTTCCAATTAAGATGATCAAACACTTTATTTACATCCAAAGATAACAGTTTAATCTGGTCTGGTCTGGTCTGGGAGGAATACATTGTGGATATCATTTTCTATTTGCAAAGTCAATAATTTAACATCCATATGATTAAGCAAGAAGAATTTATAAGTCTGGAGCTGAGTGATATTCTTGTAATTTTAATAATAAGGTGATCATTGTCATGTCTAAATGATGACCCTGCTAAGAACATTTAATAGATGAATTAAGCAAATGAAACAACAATTCAGATAGCTGTGCAGAAAAGGCAGACATAACTCCCAGTGGAATTCTGTTGAGACTGTGGGGTTTGTCTTTATTTGTGGCAGAAATGCCAATTGGCAAATGTCATCAGCAGTAATTGTAAAGGTTATAGTGGAGCAAGCTGTCTTTCGACTGTCGCCATAGGTGGAACAGATCCAGATATCATTGCTGTTTGTAAAACGTTTTTCATACCAGTTTCGCTGATGAGATTAGGTTTATTCCCTTTTCTCTTTAGGGTTATATGATGGCATTTGGTATCACTGTTACTGTCATGAATGAATCCTTTCTGACTATGAAACAGAACCTTCAAATAAATATATCATTACCAGTAACAGACACAAAATTAAACCTTTGTGTTATTGGGCCAAAATCATTGATAAAATCAGTTGTCAACTATCTTTAGCCTAAAATATTATAACATAAAATATTAAGAATTTTAAAAAACCTAATTAAAAAAAAAAAAAAAAAAAAAAAAAATATATATATATATATATATATATATATATATATATATATATATATATATATATATATATATATATATATTAGAGAAAAAACAATTATGAAGTTTTGGGGAGTCCACCCCGTATATTATAAGCACCACCAACAACAACAACAATAACAACAACAACAATGTTGCTGACTAAGAGAGGGAAGGCTTGGGTTTTATAGGTGGAAGACAGGAAGGGGTGGGATCTTGGGTGGAAGTGAGGTCTGCAGGAGGGCGTGTTGTAGCAGTGGAAGTAGGCAAAGTCTTAGGTAGGTTTTCCATCTGGTGTTCTGTGGAAGAGGGAAAAAAGGCATTAGTATCGTTCATAAACCCCTGGCACTGCATCTTACTCCCAGTTAAGCCCTTAGACTGCCTCCCATGCACATGTGTGTGACAATATATATATAATTATATATAATATGATATAAATATATATACACATCCATACACAGGCTGAGCATAATCCAAAATGCCTGGGGCCTCATGTATAACGCCATGCGTAGAATTCACACTATAACATGGCATACGGACAAAAGCGGAAATGTGCTTACGCACAATAAAATCCAGATGCATAAATCCATGCGTACGCCAACTTCCACGTTTTTTCTCTACATAAATCCTGGTCAAAAAAAGCAGAAAAGTAACACACCTGCACGCGCCTGATGTCCCGCCCCAACTCCTCCCAGAATTACACCTCTTTTAATATGCAAATCAATATAAATAGCCCTTAAGCACAGCCTTCTGTGCAAAGACAATGGCAAAAGCACGGGGGAAAATAGAAGAATTTCAGCGAATACCAAGTGGAGGCAAGGAAAAACTTACTATTTGTTGGTTTTAACAGTGGTATAAACAACAAAAGGAAGTTGATCGAGTGACATAGCGTGTCGGAGAAACTCGAAAGCTCAAGTTCACAAAGTTGCACAGTGCCCGAAATAAAAAAGAAGTTGTCACATATCAAAGTCGCCGTGAAAAGGCGAGTCATAGCCCACCATCTGAGTGTCATATGAAAGCTTATTAGGGTACAGTAATCCCTCGCTACTTCGCGGTTCACTTTTCGCGGATTCACGACTTCGTGGGTTTTTAAATACAAGTGATTGCCCGCCTATCGCGGAAGTTATGTTCCAGACCCATCAGCAACAGGAGAAAATCCGTGATATAGAAAGACCATATAAATAAACATTTTTTTAGTTTAAGCCTTAAAATACCCATCCCACATGCTTTAAACACATGTAAACTTATAAAACACACTTTGTTAACACATATGATATGTGGATGTCGGGCTAAGGATATGAGTAACATCTCACTATTATAAAACATTTTAACTTCACGCAAGACAAGACAGTGAGACAGGAAAATTGGTGATGTACACCTAAAAGCCTGGTTGTACAGGCTTTTAAATTATTGACACGCAGAGCGACAAGCAGCACAAACCCAGCACAAAGTCCACTTCTCCTTAGCGTTCATTCAGCTCCCCACCCCCTTGACAATGCGAAGTGGCAGGAGCCTACTGCGCTTCCGGGGAGGGGGGGTTTGAGCGAAGGTGCGTTCAGCTCTCACACACCCACACACACACACACACTCCTCGAGCAGAGCGACAAGCAGGCATTTTGGCAGAAGCAGCACAAAGTCCATTTCTGCTCAGCGTGAGTTCAGCTGCCCCCCTTCACAAAGCGAGTGCAGACACATTGACGTCTGATCGCTGCGTGCAGGCAGTGTGCAGTGTTGGTCTGAGGTGTTTAAGAATGTAGAAAGTGTTTAAGAGTATAGGAAGTGTTTATAAGAGCGTGGGAAAGGTTAACAAGAGAGTGAGAAAGGTTTATAAGAGTGTGGGAAGGGTTTATAAAGCCTTAAAATATGTATAAATAATAAAATAAATATAGGTCGCTACTTCACGGATTTCACCTATCGCGGGGGGGCTCTGGAACGTAAACCCCGCGATAGGTGAGGGATTACTGTACAGAGAAAAAAAATAGGCACACAGTTGGAAAAAAGCACGAAATGTCAACTTCAATCTCAAAATTTCCACTTTAATCACATAGTTTATTTTGTCATTAAAGTAGAACATCATAAACTTCATCTTAAAATCGTTTAATTTACTAGTTTCCCAAATCTCATCGTAACTGAAGTAGCACATTAAATGCTTTGTTTTGTACTTGATCTTCTCTGTGCTCTATGTGTGTGAATCACTACGTGCTTCCGGGCTTTCTCTTCCTCTGACAAGACACAGAATCCATTACATTCGTAATATTACAGCTCTCTGAATAATTAAAATACTGAGATGTATACGTGATATCATTTTCATGATGATAGGAGTTAAAGCATGTTATTAAACATGGGAACACAGTGGCACAGTGATTGTTCCTGCCTCACGCAACATACTTGCTGCGCTGTACGTGACCTTCGATGAAATACTTTATTGCAGCAGTACTGTCTCTTTCAAACGTACTAACACCCAATTCCTGTCCTTACTTTTCTTTCTCCAAATACCCAATCACCACACAATCAGCTCTGTAATAGACGTTAAGCCATCTGTAAGCTTAGAACGCAGATTCTCCAAACCTGTTAAGGAACATTGAAATATCTTTGTAGTATGTGTTTAATTATTCTATCCATCTATCCTTCCAGTGTCAAGCCAGCACCAGCAAAAATACAGAGCGAGGCAGGAGCAATCCGTGAACAGAGCGCCAGATCCTTGCTAGCGCAGCGACACCGTGTCCTCACATGTTTAATTATTAACAATATAGATTATTTAAATGAAGTTAAAGTTTTATCTGTATAATATAATAAACATATTTTGCTGCATTTCATCTTAAAAATGATATTGTCATCATATGTAAATACGAGCTTTATAAAGTGGCTCAGGTTGTGCAATATTATAACTGTATCGCAAGTTTACAGTGAGATAATTGTACTTATAAGTACAAACAGTTCTACAAGGAACACTTGATGGACTGATTGAGTACGTTTATAGTTCTTGGGATGAAACTGTTTCTGAACCGTGAGGTCTGTACAGGAAAGGCTTGAAGTATTTGCCGTGTGAAAGCAGCTCAATAGGCAGCATCACTGAGGCAGTGTGTGCTTGATGCTGTATACCGATAATTCTCTTTCCAATCAGCTGCTGTAGATCTGTGATTCCCCACTCAGATATAGTGATATAAATACTCTGAGTGGTGCAGTGAGAGTAATATGGAAAAAGATGATCCACTGTGGCAACCCCTAACGGGAGCAGCTGAAAGAAGAAGAAGAAGGTGCAGTGAGAGTAACAACGCTAAAGCAGCTATGGTATTTAGAATAGTTTGACCATTCTGTGGACCATTATATTGTTACAGGTTAATTACAATCAGATGCCTTAAACTAATAAACAATATGCAGTTAGTTTCAGTAAAAAAGAAAGGGTAACCACATAGGAACAGTAGCACTGCTCTGATGCTGGGTGCCGACAGTTTGCAGAACCGAGCGGAGAACTTGGGTACGCCAAGGTTGGAGCAACAGTGAAAATGTGCTTACGCACCGTTTATACATGAGGCCCCGGGTCTGGGGCCAGAAGTCTTTTGGATTTCAAATATTTTGTGATTTTGGAACATTTGCACATGCATAATGAGATATCTTGGGGATGAGGCACAAGCCCAAACACAAAGTGTATTTATGTTTCATATACACTTTTTATACTTAACCTGAAGGTAATTTTATACAATATTTTTTCATTATTTTGTGTATGAAACAAAGTTTGTGCACAATAGCATCAGTAGAGTACCTGTATCAGCAACAACAAACAACTGCAGGTTTTCATTCTCCAACTATGATGTTATGTTGTGTGTAAAAGGCTATTGTACACAGAGAATAAGCAAAATACACATTGAGTAATGAATGTAGGTCTGGTGGTGACGATGGCTGATAACAAAATGGCAGCAACACAGAATGAGAGCATATGCATATGCATATATATATATATATATATATATATATATATATATATATATATAATATATTGTGGTGGACGGTTAGGGCCTTTACCTTGCTGGGATGCCAATATAATGGAAGGACTATGGGACAGTATAGTATAAATATTTGTTTACATTAATGGTATATATATGGTATATATATATACCAGGGTGAGCCATAAGTTTCCATACATAGGAAAAATAAACATTTTTTTATGAAAAACCATTTTTATTTATATAATATGGCACTGCTAATGAACACGTATTAGCACAGCTGGAGTTATGTTTGTAATGGCGTTGGTGATACGTTCCCTAAGATGATTTATGTTTCAGATACACTAAAAAATGCGTTTGAATAAAGAGCAGCGAATTGTAATCATACTGATGGTCGGGTCAGTATTAAAATGTGTTTTCAAAACAATATGTAGAGCAAATTATATAAATAAAAATGTTTTTTCATAAAAAAATGTTTATTTTTCCTATGTATGGAAACTTATGGCTCACCCTGTATATATAACGTGCATGAAACCAGAAGCTAAATTATAAAGGTCTTATAGTTTTTGCAAGAATTTACTTACTGTTTTTAAATATACAGGTGTGAATACCTGGCTAACATTAACCTAGTTCCCAAAAGTCAAAACAAAAACAGCAAGGGGCTGAAATGCAAAAGCTCTTCAAAAAAGATCAGACATGCAAGTGATCTTACTGATCAACTTGTCGTAATATATTTAAATCCTTGATAAGCCCGAGTAATAAAACTTAACCCGTGACATGGTGATGTCGTGGTGATCCTGAACGCCTGGAATAATGCAAGGTTACAAACCAAACAATGCAAAAATCAAAACTAAAGAAGATAAAACAAAAAGACAAAAGCACAAAACCTGCACAAAGTATGTTCGACCAGCTAATACACTTGACAGGAGACTTCACTTTTGATATACCACATATATCTGGTATACACCTGTTAAAAGACACTAGCTATCAATGGTGTGCAGAGGTGTATACTGTCAATGTGTGCTTCTTGGTATCTGTTTTTCAGTGGTGTGGTGTCACCAAGCCTTTCTCATATGATGACCTTGAGGAGATGAAGGAGAAATTATTTTTTTACTTATTTGTACAGTACAAATGACCTAACTTTAAATATTCTGACTAGGCTTTTCATTTTCAGATAACTTCTGCATATATTTACTTTTGTACACATGCTGAAGAGAAGATATTCAGAGTCTACTGTATTTGATGAAAAAAGAAGCCCATAAGCATGTAAATTGCTAGGACTTATTAGGAACTTGCACAAATGTATAGCTATAGTATTACACTAATGTTTGCAGTTATTTTATTATTAACATGATATTATATTTACATGTATTTGTTTGGCAGACACTTTTATCCAAAGTGACTTACAAAAGAGGTAAACATAATCGAGTAACATTAGGCTGGGGTCTATTTGTTTTGTAAGTGCAGTAGGACAGG
Source organism: Erpetoichthys calabaricus (assembly GCF_900747795.2). Lineage (NCBI taxonomy): Eukaryota > Metazoa > Chordata > Cladistia > Polypteriformes > Polypteridae > Erpetoichthys > Erpetoichthys calabaricus. The sequence goes on from NC_041394.2 coordinate 249,505,908, forward strand.
TAACAAAAGTTTACTATCATCCAGAGCTATCCTGTATTTACTCAACATGAGAGGATTTAATTATAGCATATGTAAGTATATACAAGCATGAGTAGCAGAAAAAAAGTCTCAGAAAGAAATGGAAAATACAGCTAGAGCATCATCAAAGCCTAAACAGGCCTTAAGTTGAAGTTCAAGGTATGGCCTGCCAGAAACTGACCTGGAACAGATAGGCAACAGAATAGATCTCCGGGGACCTGACACTGCAGCATCGGCTCCATCAGCTTCAGCCGAGAATGAAAGTGGGAGCAAAACTGCAAGTGAGTCGGTCCAGAGAACTTGTTGATTCCAGGAGGTTCATTGGAAGTGAGCATGGCCTTACTATTCGTGCTGTCAACTACCCCACACAAATCAGCAGCACTGCTGTGATTGCCGCAATAACAACTGCACTTGGGGGGGACATAAATGAGATAAAGAGTACTATATTTTTAGTTCTACAGATGAAGCAGAAAAAGAGCTAAGAAAACTGATCCCGACAGTCTTTGATACATGACCGTGAGTCACATGGTTACTTTTACGTTTTAATTACAATTATAATTATAATTATAATATCACACTCCCTTCTGCTGAATATATGCTCATTTTGGTTACCATAAAGTAACTATTCTTTTTTTCCCCAAAGAGGACTGTTTAACATTATACCCTTGGTGTATTGTATTAGGATTGTACTATTTTAAATTATCTGCTTCTCCAAGGGTACTGTTTAACATCATTCCCAGGGTTTATTCTTACCAACACACCAATAGGCATCATAGCCATAGCTACTGGCAAAATTAGAAATTAAGGTTAATGCTAGGTTAAGTAAATATGTATTACCTTAATTTAAGACTATAAAACGTCAACAAAAGTTCAGAAGCAATGTCTCTATGAGCAAACAGTAAACTTTGTGAGCTGAAATGTCAAGGGTCTCAATCACGAATAAAAAAAAAGAAAGTGCTTTCTCATCTGACAGATCTAAACACCAAGGTAGTATTTTTACAGGAGATTCAATTAACACTAGAATTACCAAAGTCTACGAAAAAACTCGTAAATCCATCCCATATTAAATCCCTTCGCACCTCTCCGCTAGCATCTTTTGTCCTGTAAATGTGTTGATAAGCAGCAAGCAGCCTACTATCACATCCCCCCCACTGCCGCACAGTTTTCTCAGCTCAAGTCTGAGGGGGGTCCCCATGTAATCGGTGCTTGAGGAACTCATTGCGCCCACTGATTATTCAGAGGATTGGGTTCGATCGAGGTGGTGTCCTCCCTAGGTATCTGAGGGATGACTGTGTGTGCAAGAAGGAAGATAGGAGGACAATTGACCCCGAGCGGTCTGGCAGATGCCATCAGAGGCAGCCCAGATGGGGGTCGGTAGTGTAAGGACCGCGATAGCTGAAGTCTCTTCAGCAGATCAAGTCTTAGGTGAGTTGGAAAGACCGGGAAGGAGCTGTGTTTGGCTGGTTTGCCCCAATGACTGCTGCAGGTTTTTATTCTCATGTTTTAGCCTTGTTTTAAACATTTGGATTTTTTACCTATTTATGGATTATTTATTTATTGAACTTTGAACACTACACTATTTATTTGGACACTGATTTTGTTTGATTTTTATTGAATAAAAGCACTTGCACCTTTTCCACCATCCACTTGCTCAGTTTGTATTGTTCTCATTTGCCAAGCTCATCCAGTTACATTACCGACAGTGTTGGGTTCAAGATGCTCCCAAAGCTGGAAAAGGGATCATGGAGCAGGACCCACACTGTCACACCCTATTATTAGCAACATTTATAGAAGCCAGAGACAATAAAATTCTACCTCAAACTTTTCACTAAGAATTAATTATGTCTTTCTTAAGAAAAATAAGTACTTAATACAATGTGCTTAATACAATGTACATGTTTGATGCTTCCTTGATAACTCTCCTCGTCAGAACACACTGTAGGATCTGCCTACATTGTAGGACTCAAATCATTTGAGAACAGTCCCAGTGATGCCAAGGTCAGAGAGGATGGAAAGAAGGATATCATGGTTGAACATGTTGAAGGCAGAAGCTCTAGCAAATCATAGCTTTTTAAGAAGTGAAGTTATTGGAGTGTGTTTGAAGATGCTGAGTGAGGCGTTAATAAATAAATAAATGTTGTTGTTGTTAATGATGTGTGTAATTGCAGAAATGCTTGAGGGGGAGATGGCTTGAAGGAGATGTAAGGGGATAGGGTCAAGTGGACAGGTAGTGGGGTGATTGGAAGAAGTGGTTGAAAACATTAATGGCAGAGAGTGGAGACAATGTATAGGATGTTGGGTGATGCTTGAGAGAATGTGTAATGTGTAGCAGCAAGGGTAAGAACTGACTTCTGACCCTGAAAACATGTGGTAAAGTCATCAGCAGACAAGAAGTTTGGGGGAGGAGGGTTATGATATTATTATCATAAAATTAGAAAGTTCAATGTATCAAGCAGCAGGTGGTATTACATTTTGAGACAGGAGTATTTACTGTGATTACCACTTATTTGGCATTTATTTTCCATTAGTCCTGAAATGCTACAGGATGTGAGAATAATAATTAATGTAACTATTTTAATAAATCATATATCTCTTACTAATACATTCATACATATTCAGTATCCCAAGAGCATTGTATCATGCCTTATGGTGGTCTGAGCCACAGATGCAAATTATCAAGTTTGGAGAAGTTTTTGGGAAATTAACCCAGTACAGTATTTAAGTGTCACTTATACTAAGTAGCACAATTAACTTTACGAATTTAAAGAATAATTACCAGCAACCTCTATTTTAAACACACTACAAATTCATTACCCTTTTAGTTGTGTAACTTTACACTGGGATTTTTATGCATTATATTTGGATTTTATTTGTTGACAACTGAGTAGAATTAAAAAAAGAAACTGCAAAAATAAACTGGAAAGAGAGACATTAAATGAGTTAAGGTTTTAGATAATATATTTCTAAAGTATTTAAACATTAATTTTTTTGTGATGACATGCTAAAATACTTTTAAAAAGTGGACATTCTCCTAACCACTCAGCATAGAAAATATTAAATTCATGTCCATTTAAATTTATTATAAATGGTGAATTTTTACTAATTGATTTCTATCTAGTTTTGGGTAGTTTTGCCTGAATTACATAATTATGTACTGTAATAACTTTTTTATATTAGTTAATACAATAATGGGTAAAATATGTTATCATGCATTTTTAAATATTTTTCAGACTTTTAACTCATCATTATGAGCATAGAAGAGCCATTTGTTTTGCTTCATCGAGTTCAATCTGTTTTTACAAAACTCCTAAAACATAATGTATATTTAGGTTTTCTTGTATTTGAAAAAAGGCCTTCATTTAAAAAAAAATACATTGAAATTACATCAGTTAGTAGTTATACTTTGATATTTGAATTTTAGGCAGGCCGGGGTCCTCACTGTGTTGAGTGTGCCTATGTTCTCCCTATGTCTGCATGAGTTTCTCCTGGATGCTCTGGTTTCCTCATTCAGTCCAAAGATGATAAATCGGCTCTAGTGTATGTATGTGTATGTGCGCACCCTGTGAGGGACTGGCACCCTTTACAGCAGTGTTTCCCAAACTCGGTCCTGGTGAACCCCCGTGGCTGCATGTTTTTGTTCCAACCGGATTCCTAATCATTGACAACACCTGATAGCACTGATCTCATTTAATTAGCTGTTTTTTTTTTCTTTTATTCGACATTCAGAAAAGCACAGCAGCATGGTTTTTTACATTTATAAGACATATATTGTTCCCTAAACACCGAACTTGGGAAATATCAGTTCACTTAATTAGCCCAGGAGTTCAATTAAAAACAGAAGCTGGTTGGAACAAAACTGAGGACCGAGTTTGGGAAACACTGTTGTACAGGGATTGTTCCTACCTTGTGCCCTATATTTTTGGGGATAGGCTTGAGCTTCCCTGCGACACTGTCTAAAATAAAGTGGGTTTAGAAAATGAATGGAAGGATGGAATATCTAAAAATGTTTCTCAAAACTATTAATGCAAGATACTGGAAATAAATTTATGTTTGCGACAGTGTTTTGATTTGTATGTTTAGGACATTCCTTATCATCTAATAATATTTATTAGAATTATTTTCTGAAGCACAACAAAAGAAGTGTATAGTGTATACCTGCTGGCAGGTAAGGGTGGAACTAGATGGAACCCAAAGAAAGAGAAGGATACACTTGCACAGATGACACCAGAGATGCATGTGCATGTATGTGCCATGTATGTTTGTGCTTTCAAGTTAAAAGAGAATTTGGTAGGGGCACTTACACATGTTGGAGAGAGACAAAGAGAGCAAAGGCCTTGATGGAAGTGCAGGCCCAGAGCATTAGAATGCCACGTGAGTTAGGCATTATATACTGTAGAGAGGCTTGGCCTTCTACTCAGTGATACAAGTGAGGCCAGGGAAGGAACAGTGGAATTTATGACACCTCCTGTCCTCTAGAGGGCACACAGGATCTTGTAGTGATTGACAGAAAAAAAAACGGTTATTGAACCTAACAGAGTCGACAGCAAGGGACAGAAATTATAGTTCAAAAGGAACAAACATCTGGAGAAAAGGTAATTTGATGCTGTGGGTGAGGTTATTCAGCTTACAAGTATCTGTAATAATGAGAGGAAAGAATTACCTGCTTATATCATACTCTTTTCCAGAGTATATGTACCCAACCAACTGCCTTGATTCACGACCACACACTCGATATACGAACAAGCCAGTTTCCCTTTCAGTTTGTGTGCGCTGATGATTTCCGCACGTGTTGCATTGTTCTCGGTCAGACGTGCGTGCTTTCGCTGTGAACTCTTTGTGCTCTATTTCATTTACCTTCCAGTTCGTACGCGCCAATTACTGCATTTAAGCACGTGTTCAGCCTCTCCCTGTTCATTGTTCTCAGTCAAACGTGCGTGCTTTACCTGTGAACTCTTTGTGCTCTACAGTATTTCGTGTGCGTTTGCAGTTAACCATGGCTTCTAAGCAAATGAAGAGTGGTGAGAAGAAAGTTTTGCAGAAAATTGAAATCGAAGTAAAGAAAGAAATTATTGGAAAGTATGAGCATGGCGTTCGTGTTACTGATCTTGCCGCCGAGTACAAGAAGTCAAAACCTACGATTTCGACTATTCTAAAGCAGAAAGAATCTATTAAAGCAGCTGATGTTGCAAAAGCAGTTACAGCTTTAACCAGGCAGAGGCCTCAAGTTCTGGAAGAGGTGGAAAAACTGTTTACCAGTTTACTCATTTACCAATTTGGGAACCCTCGTGCTTTCAAGCAGCACAATGTGAACAAAGCCAGACTGCCAGTGATGTGGAGGGCAAACACAAACGGTTGGGTCACAAGGACTTTGTTTCTGGAATGGCTGCACGAGGCTTTCACTCCCACCAGCTAAACAGCTAAAAACACCAGAAACCCAAGAAATCACAAGAGAGGAAACACCTGAAGGAAAACATCCCTCCATCGCGGAGCCAGACTCTCCCTCAAAACTGTAAGTGTTTATACAGCGATCGGTTGCAAGGCAATAGTGCGAACTCCTGTAAATGTTACTTTCTTGGTTGCTTGTGGTTGGTTTTTAAATAAAGTTAGGATTTGTTCAAATGTTCCTTTTTTTCCCCCTGTGCTTAAAACTCATTAAAAGAAAGTGTTTATACAGCGATCGGTTGCAAGGCTATAGCGCGAACTGCTGCAATGTTACAGAGAGAGAGAGAGAGAGAGAGAAAGAGAGAGAGAGAGGGCACGTGCAGCAGAGAGCGAGCGAGCCTGCTTGTGCAGCTGAGCAGGGAGCCTGGGTGTTTGTGTCAGTGTTATTCAATGTTTTTACATTAGTTTACTATTACACTGTGCATTCTATGGAATAATAAACTATATTTGTGCTTAAAAATCTTTAAAAAATATATATATTTACATACAGTTCATACGGTCCGGAATGGATTAATTGTATTTACATACAATCCTATGGGGGAAATTGCTTCGGTTCACGACCAAATCGGTTTACGACCAGAGGTTTGGAACAAATTATGGTCGTGAACCGAGGTTCCACTGTACCAAAAAGTAGTAAAATATTGAGTAGCAAGGTATTAGCTATTTATTGGTGTTAATTTCTTCTAGGTCAGCTGTGGAAGTAGAATATATGTGTAGCATGTAGCCTATGATTTGATGGAGCTACATATGGTACCTGTGCAATATTTTGTTAAGCATGAACTACACATTCAACTCCTGATCATTTTCCTATGTGTCTGTGAAAAAATAGCCCTTTCCAAATAGTGTGGGCCAGCATTACAAACACTGTTGTATTCTTGTAGCTTTTAAAGTACAGAAGAGCCTTTGCTAAACCTTTTCACTTCGTTTGCTCTTTTATTTTGGATGAACAGTTATGGAAGCATTTCTTGCTGTATAGCTCTCTGAGTCAGCTGGGGGTTGAGTGCTGAGTTTCATGGATTGTTTCCAAAACATATTAAATTTGCCTTTCTATATTGGATTGTGTTTTTTTTAAATTTAAATAAAATTAAACAAATTTTGCAAAAAGGTACTATAATCAATTTATCATTAAGGAAAATTGTTCTAAAATGTTACTGTACAGAAAATAAATGAATAAACAGATGGGTCTCTGAAACTGCGTATCCATATTCTTTGCTTCATTTATTTTTCGTAACATATACCTCCAAATCTTGATATCAAAGATGAAAAGAGGTAACCATTAGGTGGAATTCTTTGTTTTTTGAAATGTGTAAGAAAAATGTTTCATAAATACCTTTTAATTTATTTTACAGCTAGAGTGCAAAGGGCCATTTAAAAAAAAAAAGTCTTTTTTGTTTAGCTGTTTAAATGTATACCTGTTATGTTTACATTGTTTAAATGTATACCTTATAATTTTTCTTAAATTCTTGATTGCAATAATAATAATAATTTAGGGTCATATTATTTAGTCTAGGTAAAGTCTAGACTAATTTCCCCTTGGGATTAATAAAGTATCTATCTATCTAAGTCTTTTGCCAATAATGTTACTTTATATTAGTTAATCTGTATTTTAAATAGTACCTTTCCTAAAATGCACTTTAGGTTTATAACAAATATGAGAGAATCAGTATTTTGCTTAATGAAGTTGAAACAATAATGAATTTGCTGCCTCAGCGAGTCTTGTCAGTGTTTATTGAAAGCAGTCAAAGTCATAGTGCTTAGGGATAAACCAGTGAAGCTGATTTTTTTCAATTGTACTAAACATATTTCTTGTATTTCAGATTTTTTATTTTGCTTTATTTTATATTCATAAAACTTAAATTGCAGTGAATAATGTCTGCATTTTACTGCAAGCAGAAATAAAAAAGTTACTTTAACTTTATGACATGTTGCAAATACAGTATAGCAAAGAGATTAATCTTTCGAAATGCCCATTTTTTACCTTGTTTTCTTTTTTTTGCGATCTTGAATGCAGTCCAGGGGGGTATTTTTCGTACGTAGATTACTCGTTTAGCCGGATGTAATTGTTGACGATTTGGCCTGATCCTGGATCTGTCGGTTTTTCGAAACTCTTGCTGGATGTGTTGTCATAGCAACACATCCTAATCCTCAAACCTGCTTGGAGCAGGATTGTTCTACGTAAACAAGGATTAGCTCACACACTTAATCAGTGTCCGTGCGTGGAATTCATTTAGTCATGAGCTCGCCGTTCATGACTGAGCAACCAATTGATATCGGTACGCGAATTATAAGAAGAGAATTTCATATAGAGAGGGTTTTGCACAATCGGCAAGATCCTTTATTGCTCCCGGAGGAAATTCTTTTCGAAAGATACCGCTTTAGCCAAGGGGGAATATTGTACCTCAAAAATTTATTAGCACCTTATATTCGAAGTCAAACTCAGCGAAGTCGGGCTCTCACAACCACACAGACAGTATGCATTGCTTTGAGGTTTTTTGCAAGTGGCACTTTTTTTATATACTGTAGGCAATGCGGAAAATCTATCTAAAAGTGCAGTTTGCCAGGCAATTCGTAAAGTCTGTTTGGCTCTGAAATATTTCCTTCAGGTTTTCATAGTGTTTCCTGGACACCTGCATCTACAGACAAAAGAGGCGTTTCATGCCATTGCAGGTAGGTAATACACAGGTAAAAACACCCACAGTTCCATAAAGAATCTCACAATCAGCCTAACATTCTCATTACCCAGGATTTCCAAATGTGATTGGGGCACATGGGACTGATCAGAGTGGAGTTTGATCAAACAATATTTGGAAAATGTACCTCTCCTCCTCATGAATAATCAGACACAGTGCCTTCCTCTAATATTTGACCTTTGTCAATATCTCATTGGTCAGACACAGGTTCTAGGGATATGACATTCCCTGCAACTGACTCAACAAAAGAGGGCTATATGGAACATACCTATGGCATACATTGAGGACAAATATATACAATGACCATCCTTTACCTGAAATGAAGTGACCACTGAATCCTGCTACTGGTTCTGAGGAGGAGCTTCCCCCTGGAATGCCCTCAGAAACAGGGCGATGGGCATTTTGCTGGAGAGCCAACTCTTCTGCAGGGGTTAGGTCTGAACCGCATGGACCTCCACCTGTTTTTTGCTTGTCTGCCTTCATATTAGCTTTAAAATTAATGTTCTTTACATTATATATGATTCTTTATGTCAACAATTCTTTAAATAGTTATATACCAATATTTACCAGTTTGAAGTATATTCTTGTGCTTCACTTTAACCTGTTCCCGTGTTCTCCTTGTGCTCACGTTTGATCTGGAATTATGACATATTAAATAATAATTAATCTGACACATAGGAAATGAAACGCTGCTTTCAGTAAGTACAATGAACACGCGTTTAATTTGTCGGTCACTTTTTGCCAGCTGTCTTTTCTGGTTTGGGCTGCTTTTGCAGTGTTACCCCTTGTGCATATTAAATCTTGAAATTCTTCATGTCCTTCGAATAAAAAGGTCTTGCTCCGCTTGTGTGAAAAAAAAAAATGCGCCCGTTCTTTCGTCATTTTGTTACAGCCTATCAAAGACTTGCTGGTCATGTTTTCTAGACTCAATATATATGGGCTTTTCAATCAGCGCGGGTGCACGCATTCATGATTAGATCTAGCTAGACAAATCTACTACACCGCTGCGTTTGAAAAACCGCCTTATCCTGGATGAGTTTCACCGGCATTAACTCATCCAAGATGAGGCATCTGATCTCGGATGATTTAAGCGACGTATGGGAAATACCCCCCAGGAACCTTCTTTGTGTCTTCTGTTTTTTCCTTGTTTTTATTCCTGTCTCCACTTTTTAGAAACTTTTTAGCTATTGGTCTACAAACTCCACAGTTAAGAAACTTTATAAATTAGACATGACAAGTTTTAACTTATGAATGTTTTACTCACAGTGAAATATCTAATGAATCCTTGTGCCTCATAATACATTTTATTCTGTAAGTACTATATTTATAGACTCTTAAAACGCATAATATGGCTTTTAGCTGTCATGGACAAAAACTTATTCATGTCAGTCAAAAAATGGCATTATTTCACAATAGTTATTGCAGTATTTCAAAAAAGAATTGCATTATTTTACAGTAATTGTTGTGTTGTTTGATTTGCATTAATGATACCAACCACTCCACAAATGAATGGAGAGAACATACAAACACCATGCAGATCCTGGCACTGTGAAGCACGAATGCTTAGTTACCACTCTGCCTAAATGTTAAAACATATGTACTAAATTTACCAAATTTTAAATGTATACCTTATAACTTTTGTTGAATTCTTGATTGCATGCTATGTACAGTATGTACATGATGATACCAACGGCAAGCAGGCAATATCTTTATGAAAGAAAATCAATACATCTGCAATATAATGCAATAATTATTACACAATAAAACATTTTTTGAGTGGCAGGAATACACTTCAGTAGTCATGTAGCTATGCAGATTTTTGAAGAATAGTTTCAGACAATGTATAGTGGCAAAAGCTGTTTCAGCAGGAATTTTTTTCCCCCAAAAACATATTTCATATTATATATTATGATAAATAAACTATGAATTGAAATTAACCAATTTCATATCAAGCACAACAATCAAAATATATTACTATACAGTAAAAAAGTTGTCTAATTTTAATTGTATTTTATTTATACACTATATTTGATATATTGGAATCTTATGCCTTGACCCAGAAAAAATTTTAAAAATTAGATGTGCAAATAGATGTGTCTTTATATAAATGTGTTAATAATACATTTTGTCAAAAGAACTTTGCAGTTTTGAAGTATATATGTTGGTTTTAAATATGCATTATATATTATTTCATTTCCTGAGTAATATTATTGTGAAATTTTTAAAACTGCAGTAAAAGTTTCCACATAACAGTATTAGAATCAGAAATGTACAAAATATATCTGTCTGCATTACAGGTAACCACTGACTTATAAAGTTAGTGGGGAAAACAAGATGACTGAAAAGAAGCCTAGGAATTTGATAATGGGCAGATAGTTACTGAACAGTGTTTCCAGAAGCAGTAAGTCAGACTGCAGATACTAAGTTGGGCAGGGGGTTTAAATATTAATTAAAGAAAAATTAGCCATACAAAATGTGCAAAATGCGGTTAAAGTTAAACATTTCATACTAAAAAACCATCTATAGGAAGAACTACAGTGAAAAGTGATAATGGGAGGAACAAATAACAAAAACATTCCAAGGAAATAGGCTTTAAAATAATGATTATAAGGGATAGATAGATAGATAGATAGATAGATAGATAGATAGATAGATAGATAGATAGATAGATAGATAGATAGATAGATAGATAGATAGATAGATAGATTATTTCCACTGAAGGATATTGCAGGATTGCAAAAAGGACACAAATATACATATAACAAGAATTATCATAATCTTAAGAATGTTAACAAAGTAGAAACACATATATAACAAGATTTACCTTGAAGTAGATTAACAAAGTGTAGCTATTCACCAAGTGTAATGTAATTAGAATTGCACATGCTAATCAATTAGTTTCACAGTTCCAGATGTCAGTTATTGCACAGTATATTGCACACAGCATCATTATCTGTTAAGACGTCTGCCAGACCAGCTCAGTACCATTCAGCACAGAGGCAACAATACCACCTTGGCCTTGGGGTGACTCATTATGGTCTGACGGCTGCAGGTAGTAACAACCTCACATAGCAGTCCTTTGAAAAATGCAGTTGAATAAATAGGATTCTTACATACAAATAGCTTTAAATTAACCAAAACATATATAATATTAAAATAAATATTTATGTGGGAAAAAGTGGATGTACTTAAATATCAACACTGATTTTTGCTTCTAAAACATCAATTTCTCTAACCAATAAACATGTACAAATACATGATGTTAAAAAAAAACATTATGCCCTCTTCGTGAACTTCAGCTGAATTCATTGAGACACATATTAGGGAGTTAACGATTACATGAATTATACGGTTCATTGCTGTGGGGCAACACCAAGAATTTGTGTTTTCTAAGACAAGGCATTTTCTAGCTATGTTTACTTCAATTTATGTTTTATTTTATTGTAAACTTCTTTGGTTTATAGAATGCATAATGGTTGTACTTAATTTTGCTGTTTAAAATATGGAGTGAAAAATTCTTGCTGGTGGGAGGAAGTGAGGCCAGTGATATAGTGAAAGAGGCAAGGTGAGCAAGGAGGTTTTATTAGGCATTATTGTGGTGATAAGTGTGACAGACAGAGAGCTAAACTTTGATTAGGAAGTCCAAGAGGGGCTTTAGTCTTTAATTTTTGTCTGTTGTTTTGTTACTTTGTTCATTTTTCAGTAATTGTATTATTATTATTCTTAAAATAAAAAGCTCTTTCTCAGGGGCGTGGGTGGATTTGTTTTCAGTCCTATTTTTTTATAAAAATTGATCTATTTGTATGGAATGATTACAATAAAATCAATAAAATTAAATAAAATAAAATAACCTTATTTTTATTATTTGTTAAAATTGTCACATAATTCTGAGCTGAGGTTTGTTCATGAATGTTGCCCTGCTGGCCACACCATCTTTATTTGACTTCAGTACTTCAGAAAATGAGGCAAAATGTGACTGGAAGACACAAAGATAGTTCCTCCAATATAAAAAGAGTAGCTACTGAGTTTACTGCTTCTAAGATGATTATATTTACTCTGTACCTAATTTTGATTAATTGTCAAATTTATGAAATGGAAAAGCCTAGATTGACTAAAAGCTTTCACTAGCAAAAGTATGCTTAGTATGTTTACATTAATACCTGTAATCGGAAACAAGCTGCATTAATAAATCATTAACCATAGCAGCAACACTTTATGTCAAGTTCCTCATGCATAATTACCTGCCTGACTACAATATAGAGTACATTACTATATTTTTCATATTGGATTGTGCTTTTAACCTACAGTATACTGCTACCTGAGTTACACAGTACAAAGTATAACTTGATGAAGTGTTGTGGAGGATGTCTGATAATGCATTGTCACTTTTTAATGTTGTCTACATTATCTATCTGCTCCACAAGGCTTATTCTCACCTGGACAAAGCTGGCATCACTGTGAGGATTATGTTTTTAGATTTGTTCAGAGTTTTCAATACCATGTAGCCATTCCTGTTAAGAGGGTAAGCTCAGAAATATGCAAGTGGATGAGCCTATGGTGTCCTGGACAATGGACTATCTGTCAGACAGACCGCAGTTTGTGAGACACAAGGACTGTGTTTCTGATATAAATGTGAGAAGCACTGGAGCACCAGAAAGAACAGTCTTGTCTCCTTTTCTCATCACTGTGTACTTCTCTAACCATAAATAGAATACCAGGTCATGTCATTTGCAGAAATTCTCAGATGGTTCTGCACTTATGGGGTGTATTGACAAGGGGGATGAGACAGAGTATTGGAATCAGTTGAAGAACTTTGTTTCCTGGTGCAAAGAGACTTGTCTGCATATTAATATCAGCAAAACCAAGGGACTGGTTATTGACATTCGCCACACCAAAGCCTCTATGTCCAGTCACTTTTCAAAGAATGGATGTCGAGGTGGTCGACTCCATACAAGTATTTGTGGTCCATTAATAACAGGTTGGACAAGTCTCGGAACACAAAGGAACTATATAAGAAAGGGCAGAGGAGGCTCTTTTTCCTTAAGATACTGCATTCCTTTAATCTGTATAGTGACGTCCTTCATAATTTCTACAACTCTGTGATGGCCAGTTGGATTTTCTACTCTGTTGCTTGCTGGGCTGGAAACATCATTTCAAGAGAGGCTCATCGAATCAACAGGCCAATTAAAAGGGCAAGCCCATTTATAGGATGCACTCTGAACCCACTTGAGAAAGCAATGGAGAAAATTAATACAAAACGGAGTGCCATTATGAACATTTCTGCACAATTTCTCTCTGGCTCACTAACACTGAGAACTTTTAGTCCATTAATTATTCAGCAAAGTGTGTCAAGAAATGCAACTGGGGCTTCTTTATACAAACAGCAATACATCTGCATAATGCGTCAATGGGATTGTGATTACAAAGTCAGAATTTTTATTTTTTTAATTTTCTTGCTTTATAGTCATTCTGGTGTATGTTCAGACCAAAGTGAGTGTATATTTATTTATATAATTACTTATCTACCTATTTATGTGTTTATGTATTTAAAGAAATTCCATAAAAAGCCAAATTTTCACCTAAAGTTTTATCTATCTATCTATCTATCTATCTATCTATCTATCTATCTATCTATCTATCTATCTATCTATCTATCTATCTATCTATCTATCAGCTGGTTCTTACATCATATGAAGAACAACAGTTATTGATTTTTTTCAGTATCTAGAATATAAAGCATCCATCAGTAAAATAAAGACCTTGCAATTTGAGTTTTTATATGTAGATAAAGACCCTTGTGTATAGTACGTATGGTGATAGTGCATCATATATTAACATTAGAATTCCTGTAGCCCACAAAAACACTTGTAATCCCAGGCCACTTTAAATTCCTTTGCACCTCTCCATTAGTGTCTTTTCTTTTGTAAATGTGTCGATCAACACAAGCAGCAAGCAGCCTGCTGTCCAATCCTCCTACCACCGCAGTCAACTCGGACAAAAAGTTCTCCCAGCTCAAGTCTTGTTTATCTCGGTGTGAGGTGCCTGAAGTTGTATAGGGTGAATAATATATTGTTATTTGGAACACATACATTTCATGTGTGTTCCATGTCTACAACAATCTATGTAAATGTAGGATGACAGGAAATGCGAGACATTCAAGAAATGTTGAACACATACCTAAAACAAACTTTTTTCATGGTACAGTACTAACGACAAAATTTTGACATGAAGTATATAATGTATGAAGATTGTCCAAATATCAAATAAACACTTTCACAAAAGGTACACGTATAAAACATATTTGATTTGAGTCTGTAACAGCTGGTGTAAATGTATGGTACCTGTAAAGGTTAATATTTTTATTGTTTTTTTGTTTTTTTTTCATTTTAATTCTCTCAGGCATGTTCATGCTCTACCCGATCTGACACTGCTGTTTTCAAATAAAGACGTGCTATAACAGGTGAACTCAGATGAGGATGAGAGTTCTACAGCAAAGGAAGAGAACAGAAACCTTCCCTGCAAGAAACATCCACTCACACATAAGAACAAAGCAGCTGCACCAGGCGTAAAAGCAAAAAATGGCACTGTTTGGATGCAGCAAGAGGTCGGGCATCATCCTGCCAGTGGATATTATCGATCAGTCTGCCATACATGTCCTTCAATGAAACAGCAGGGCATGCCAAGCTCGCCAAGGTATCGTGCAAAGTTCTGTTTGTTATTATATTTTGTGATGTTCTTTATATGAAAAACATTTGTTACTTACATAAAAACCACATTAAATGTTATTTACCTATTTACCTTGATTTATTTACTTATCTCCCTACAGTGTAAAGTCACAAGCAGAGTGCAGAGCTTATTGTGTTTGATGAACATGGGCATGCTGACAAACTACATGTGCAATGCTACTTCAGTACACAAATTACTTTAGCTGCAGGTGGACGCTCCTGTCACACTTTATGCAACTGTTGCTACGGTTTCATAAGCTTTATGACCTTAGTCTCGCAAAGTCTTTCTCCTGTGGGACGAATGGGATCTTTTCCTGAATAAAGAGTGGCATGCATAGTAAAGAGTAGTTTGTCAGCATGCCTATGTAGATCAAACACAGGAAGCTCTGCAGTCTACTTGTGACTTTACGCTGTAGGAAGATAAGTAAATAAATCAAGGTAAATAGGTAAATAACATTCAATGTGACTTTTATATAAGTAACATATAAATGTTTTTCATATAAAGACCATCACAAAACATAATCACAAAGAGAACTTTGCACGATACCCTGCTGTTTCATTGAAGGACATGTGTGGCAGATTGACTAATAATATCCACTGGCAGGATAACGGCTGACATCTTGCTACATCCAAACGGTGCCATCTTTCGCCTTTACGTCTGGTGCAGCGGCGGTGTTCTTATGTGTGAGTATACGTTTCTTGCGGGGAGTGCTTCTGTTCTCTTTCTCCAATGTAGAACCCTCATCCTCATTTGAGTTCACCTCTGTTATAGCATGTCTTTACTTGAAAACAGCAGTGTCAGATCGGGTAGAGCATGAACGTGCCTGAGAGAATAAAACTGAAAAAAAAAAAAATAAAAAATATTAACCTTTACAGGTACCATACATTTACACCAGCTCTTACAGACTCAAATCAAATGTATGTTTTTATTCTATAATAGTAACAATAAGAGCAGCTCACTACTCGAAACGGTAATTCTGGTTAGTGGCCGGGCTTGAACCTGTGACTTCTTGATTATAAGTCAGCAGCTCTTATAGCTGGACTACCCAAGCGGTCGCGTTAGTGTTGTACCCTAAACCAATTTCTTTTTCTTCGGTTATATTTTTGAATAAAAGCTCTCTTGTTTTGTTATATGTGTACCTTTTGTGAAAGTGTTTATTTGATATTTGGACTTCAGTCTTCACACATTATACACTTCATGTCAAAATTTTGTCGTTAGTACTGTAACATGAGAAAGTTTGTTTTAGGTATGTGTTCAACATTTCTTGCATTTCTCACATTTCCTGTCATCCTACATTTACATAGATCGTTGTAGACTTGGAACACACATGAAATGCATGTGTTCCAAATAACAATATATTATTTACCCTATAGAACTTCAGGCACCATACACCGAGATAAACAAGATTTGAGCTGGGAGAACCTTTTGCCCGAGTTGACTGCTGTGCTGGTGGTGATGGGATAGCAGGCTGCTTGCTGATTGTGCTGATCGACACATTTACAAAACAAAAGACGCTAATGGAGAGGTGTGAAGGAATTTAAGGTGGCCTGGGATTTTTTCATAGGCTTCAGGGATTCAGCCACCCTGACACAGTGAAGAACACTGTAGTAATTCAATTCTTTACTTAAAAAAAAGTATACAGCACCAATAATTAAGGACAAGTTGTGGTAATTTTATTTCTATTGGACAGGCCTTCTATTTTATGTACCTTTCAGTTCTATGAATACATACTGTGAACAAGGCAATACTGTTTCTGATTTTCCATGACTGTTCATCTCAAGGCCCACCCATGCTCATACTCATATAAGGCCAGTTTAGAAATTGCATTTACCTAACACACATTTTTAAGACGTGGATGGAAAACCAGAAAACAAAACATATTAACATGGAGAGAACATATAGCATGGACAGCATCAGGTTGTGGGGTTTATCAGGCAGGAAGATAAACTGGTTTCATATCTTTATACCTCTTATTTGTTATTTGTTGTTGTATTAGTTAATCCAGTTTAAAATTTCTTTTAATTTTGAAATTTTAACTTATTTTGGATCTGCATAAGTTAAAGTATAATGCTGGATGTGTGACTAGCCCCAGCTCCAACTCCATAATTTGCTGATGATTCCATTAACATAGGCTCGATCACCAACCATGATGAGACAGTCTACATATAAGAAATGACTGGTCTCAGGAAAGATAACTCATCTTTAATGTCAGGAAAACCAAAGGGCCGGCCATAAACGTCAGGAAGCAGACCACACTGACATATATAATGGGCATAATACTGTTGAAAGAGTGAGCAGCTTTAGATTTCTTGGAAAAACCCTAAGTAATGAACTGAAGTAGGCATGACAAATTTCATTTCTTGTCAAAAAGTGTCAGTCATGTCTCTACTTCCTCGGACATCTGAGGACAGCTTACTGTTCTTCATGTGTTCTAACAAACTTCTACAGGTCCACAGTGGAATCCATTGTCAATGGGTGCAACACCAGCTCAACTCAACATTATATAACACTGCAGAAGGTGGTGAAACTGGTTCTGAATAATATTGGCACCCAGCTGCCTTCTATTTAAGACATTTACAACACTCACTTACTCTTAGAAAGGCAAACAATTAAAGACCTCAGCCATCCTGCATGGCTCCTTCCTTCTGGAAAATAGCACAGGACCATTGGCATTTATCCTGATAGATTCAGGCATAGATTCTATCCAAAATTTGTAACATTGCTGAACAGTCAACTATAAGACCAAATACTGTAACATAAAACAATGTGTATGTATGTGCAGTACAGTACCTATGTGTATATATTATTTTGTCATCTGTTCTGAGATATGCACAAATTTGTTTATTCTCTAGGCACGTGACAATAAACTTGACATCTGAGTTTTGTCCTGTCGTTTTTTAAACTCTGAACTACTTTTCTTTTTTTTTTTAAATCCTTTAATTGTGGCTTAATTTAAATAAAAATATATATGATATATCATAGCAGGCCTCACTATAACTAGAATTTGTTTTCATTTTGCTCAACTACATGTAATCTATTATACCTGCTTCACACATGAATGAGGACTAGAATGAGACTGAGAAATAATGCTATTGTACTGCTAAAGCACTTTCATAATATACTCTGTGTTGTGTTTTTTTAAGTACACATGGCTCTTTGCAAGAGTACATTTGACATGTCAGACAGGTTCAGTAGGTACCAGCCGTGTTCAGATGAGATGGAACAAGGTATTCATGGTTGAGATCTACCACAAGCACATACGCAATAACTGTGAGATATATTTGGAGCTGTTCTGCACTTGTGACACCTTATTGACTTCATACCCTAAAACGTTGGGCTGTTTTGAGAGCAAATAACTAACCACCCTACTATTAGGAAGATGTAATTTTGTAGCAAAAACATAAAAAGGATTCTGCATACTTTTTAAGAATTTTTTACACATACCATGTAATTAAAGATAACATGAAGTATTGTATAAATTGTATTTAACAAAATCCAAGATCAACAAAACTAAATCAAATGTGCCGTGATCTAAGAAGTATGATTTGAACCCTTACAGTGTAAATCTGAATTGTATGCAGAGCTGCTTTTGTGACTTGACATTTACTCATTTTAAATAGTTAATTAGAAATGTTCTCTCATTTAAACATACATTGGACTGAAAAATACGACCTCGTTTTTAATAAGATATCCTGAAATAACAGTATTATTATATTTAAAGTACATTTTCAAGAACATTAATTTAAAATTCAGAAAATTAATCATAACATTTATGAAAATTAAAATTGCTTCAATCCAGACTAAATTATAATATTCTTCAAAATAAATGTCATCCTAATGGATCTGCTAATGAAGAAACAAAGAGAGTAAAGAGGAGCATCATTAATAATAGTGTGTAGGGGAAGGGTGACAGAAACTGGCATTTAATATTAATTATGTATTAAAATTCACAAATCAGAATTACAGCCCCCATACACTTCATCGAACTGAACCTTTACTAAGATGTTGCTGTGTTGCAGATAGATGAGAATACAGTATGTATGTATCATTATAGAAGTGCATTAAGTTGGATCTTCATATTGTAAACAACTCTATTTACCACAAAAAGAAATATACTATCAGAAATACAGTACTTTGTAAATACAAAATATATTAGTAATTAAATTAATTTTCACATTTCTGTCCCAGGTGGTAGGGTTGTACAGTGAAGAGCAGTGCTATCTCATAAATCCAGCATCCTGGGTTCTACTCCTGCAGCAGGTAATTTTCCTGCATGACTTTCTCCCCATGTGTATATGGATTTTCTGTTGGATTCTTCTATGTTCCACCCATGTTTGCAGCTTCTTGAGATTTAGGGTAATTGGTAATTTCAAATTGGTACGGCAAGAGTGTCTTGGTCCTGTGATGAACTGGTGGCCACTGCTGCCAGGATAGTCTCCAGTTCCCCTGTAACCCTAAACTGAATTAAGCAAGTTAGATTGAATGTAAATGTAAATATGTACCCCAAAAACTGCTCAGTGTCAGTGTATTTCAGCATCAGTAAGAGTTCCATGTTAACCATATATCTACATCTAAACATGTCAGAAGTGTAATACATTAATCTAAAATCTAAAAAAAAACACAAGATTTCAGGATATTCTAGTTTTGTAGAAACTATGTTGTTAAATTCATGTTTCCCATTTCCTTTTGCCCAGCCTTACTAATGCAAATATTAAAACAATAGATTGAAGAAATGTTAAAATGGGCTGTCCAGTACTGTAAGCTTACTGTAATACTTTAAGTAAGAAGAGATTGTAAAATGACAGTGAGAAGAGTGCAATTATGGCTTTATATAGAAAATTTTGATTCAATTCATTCTTATGAAGTATGTCTCTACTTACATGAAAAGCACACAACAGTAATTACAAATATAGCATCAAAAAAGATGTATAACACAAATGGTGTAATGGTATAATATGTACAAAATTACCCACACTAATATTAATGTATTAAGTACCATTCCAGCATTCTGAAATGAATCATTTAGTAGGAACATTACAACAAATTCATTTGGATAAAAAAAATGCCTGAAAACAGGTCCATCATACAGTACATGAAAACGCACCCCAAGGCAACGTCAGACACCAGTCTTTAAAAAATATTATGTGTACTGTACTAAGAACAGAGAGGATAAAAGCAATAACTACAATTTCTTTTCTTGTAAGTTGATTTAGTTTTGAAATCCTTCCTTCTTTAATTAAATAGTTAATTGTTCTGAAATCATGCAGTACTAACTAATTACTGTTTTAACTAAGTATTCCTTTTTCTACAGCACTCTCTTTTTTTAAAACTACATCTTGTAATGAATTGCCTTACTTTAATTCGCTGGGTTAATTTTCACTTGGTATCTTCAGTGAGATGTCTCTGTGTTGCCATGGAACAATTTCATTCCAACAAAGTAGCACCTGAATTAATCCTTAAATAAAGAAAGCATTGCACTCAGTCACCATTTTCTACATTTTTACATTAGTGCATTGCAGTCGAAATTAACTGCAACACAGACTCATGTATGCAACCCATGGGCTCATTTAGAGTAATCTTTTAATCTAATAAGCACTTTTTGGGCAGCATGCCTTATCTAAGACAATAACATTTTCATCTAATCAGTCTGTTTTTGGCCAAGCCCATCATATGTAACTAGTCCCTTGGTTGCACCTTTTAACCAACTATGCACATATCACTTAATGATAAGGGCGGCACAGTGGTACGGTGCTAGTGCTGCTGCCTTGCAGTAAGGAGACCAGGGTTCACGCCCCACATCCTCCCTGCATGGAGTTTGCATGTTCTCCCCCGTGTCTGTGTTGGTTTCCTTGAGGTGCCCCAGTTCCTTGCCACAGTCCAAAGACATGCTGGTTAGGTGGACACTAAATTAGACTTGGGTGTGTTTGGGGATGTGTGTGTTTGTGTGTTCACCCAGCAATGTAATGGCACCCTGTCCAGGCTTTGTTCCTGCCTTGTGCCCTATGCTATGTGGCCTCAAGTGCTTCTATGTACTTTTATTAATGTGTATTATCATTCTGCTTCTGTATTGTTCATTATAGGTACTGTGGCCCTTGCTTGAAGCATTTCACCTAAGTCAGTGTTAGTGTTTTGAAATTTGACATTCAACTTATCAACATTTACAGTATTTTGCTGGGTTGCATACCTTCAATTATTGATCTCCCGTTTGCTTCTCTCTTGAGCCTCATCTATGTCATTTTACTATGTTTGCTACAACAGATTTTGTGCTTGCTAGTCTTCATTATATTCTACTACTACAACTATTTGTGATGCAAAATATGACTTTTCTGGCAATTTTATCCTGTCACAATAACCCCTTTAAGTTTTCTGCCCTCTCTGGATTTAGGATCATAAAGAAAAGCTGGATATAAAGACAGACCAGAATAAAATGCATAGTCACAGACTAACATATTGCAACTTCACTACTTTTGAATACCATGCTATTACCACGTTAAATGCCTCGCAGGGGCCAAGATTTCTGACATAGAGGCTGCATTGGACCGTGTCACTGACGATGAAGTATCTACCTTATTGCTGCATGTTGGAACTAATGATATATTTATTTACAGCAAACTGAGGTATTAAAGAGGAACTTCATTTCTCTATGCACCAAAGCTAAAAGAAAATGTTGGAATTTAGTTGTATCTGGCCCCTTACCAAGATTATATAGAGGGGATGTGATTTATAGCAGATTGCATTCCCATCACTGCTGGCTAGAAATGTGGTGTGCAAATAAAAGCATAGTGTTTGTGCACAATTGGGATGATTTTTGGGAAAGGCCTGGATTTTTCAAAAGATCCTAACTGGAGGGGATCTTATCTATTATCCCAAAATATGGGAGCAAAACTACCTGGCTGACTGATTAGAGCACCATCTAGGCCACAGTCATGTGATCTTAAATCACAAGCTATTGTTTATCCCACCTGTTACTATCCTGAAGCTGTTACCCATAATCCCTGTTGTGGGGCATCCAGTAAATTTAATCTTGATGCAAACCTTAAATTACTTGATAATCAGATAATAAGGTGTATAATTAGACCAAGGGTTAAAAACAGACCCTCCGCCAGGGACATCTGTAATACAAATTTACTTCAAATGAAAACAAACAATAAATCACCAGTTCAGAAAGAAGTATGCAGTTTTAAATGTTGCTTATTGAACATTTGCTCTTTTGGAAGTAAAGCTGTTTTGGTAAATGATATTATATTAAGTACAAAATCTGATCTGTGTCTTCTCACTGAAACTTGGCTTAGTAAATGTGACACTGTTCCCCTAGCTGAGGCGTCACCAGATGGATACTCGTTCCTTCATAAGTCTAGAGATTTTGGTCGAGGAGGAGGCCTTGGAATAATTCATTGTAACAAAATGCAAATCACGTCTAAAAATTTAGGCGACTTTACATCCTTTGAGTCATTCATTTTAAATAATAAAACAGATTCCAACACAATTATAGTGCTAGTCTACAGACCACCAGGGCTATATTCATTGTTCATGACTGAATTTAGCAACCTTTTATCTGATTTGGCTATAAATTATGATCACATAGTACTGATGGGGGATTTTAATGTACACATTGATGTGGAAACTGACACATTTAGCAAATGTTTTACTTATTTTTTAAATTCAGTTGGATTTTGTCAGATTGTCAAAGGTCCAAATCATAATCTTAACCACACATTAGATTTAATTATAACTTACAAAGTTGAAATTCAACATTTAAATATTACTCCATTAAATGAAATTATTTCCGATCACTACTTAATAACATTTGATTTAGCCCAGCCCTTGACAACTCACTCACAGATTAAAACAAAGTAAGTCGAGTGTAATTGTGGAAAACCATTTAGATCAGTTAACATCAAATATAAACGTGGAAAACAATTTAGATCAGCTAACATCACATTATAATGTGACCTTGAGAGATGCTCTGAATGCAGTGGCTCCCCTTAAAACAAAAGTGATCAAAGCACACAGACACTCTCCCTGGTTTAATGAAAAAACTCGAGCTCTTAAATTAGAGTGTCAAAAACTGGAGCACAGATGGAGAACAACAAAGCTACATGTCTTTCAAATTGCATGAACAGAGTGTTAAAAAAGATAAAAAAGCTCTCTTTAAAGCTCGCTCAGAATACTATTCTACAATAATAGATAGCAATAATAAAAATCCTCGGGTACTGTTTAGAACAGTTGCTAAATTAACAAATGGGAATTCAGATCTACAGTGCAAAATACCAACAGATATTAGCAGTACAGACTTTATGGACTTCTTCCATGAGAAAATTAAAAATATAAGATCCCAGCATCTCAGCATCACAGTACAAACCACATACTAGCTTAGCAGACCCTGCCTCACATTGCATTCAGCACTTTAGTAATTTTAATCCTGTAACAGAGCAGGAAGTCTTAACTTTAATTTCTAAAATGAAACCCACTACTTGTTCCCTAGATCCAGTGCCAACAAAACTTGTAAAAAGTGTAATGGATGTTCTTGCAGCGCCTATTCTAAACATTATCAATAATTCATTATTGCATGGCACAGTAACTGATGCACTAAAAGTGTCAGTCATTAAACCATTACTTAAAAAGTCAGACCTAAATCCACACATACTAAATAATTATAGGCCTATTTCAAATTTACCCTTTCTCTCTAAAATACTAGAAAAAGTAGTCACCAATCAGCTTCAGTTACACCTTACGCATTACAATTTATTTGAGAAATTCCAGTCTGGTTTCGCACTGGTCATAGTACAGAAATGGCACTAACGCAGGTTGTAAACGGCATTCTGATATTCTCTGATGAAGGAAACTCCACTGTAATTATGTTGTTAGACTAAAGTGCAGCATTTGACACCATTTACTATTCTATTTTACTGCACAGGCTAGAAAATGATGTTGGGCTTACTGTGCTCGCTTGGTTCAGTTCTTATTTACCAAATCGATTCCAATATGTACAGAAATGTGCTGACAGTACTCCATCATTATACACAGAAGTGAGATATGGTGTCCCGCAGGGCTCAGTTCTGGGACCTTTACTGTTTTCACTTTACATGCTTCCACTGGGGTCTGTCAGGAAACATAATATTAATTTTCACTTGTATGCAGATGACACCCAGTTATACCTTTCATTTAGATCAAACGAAGCTTCTCCGAAGTTGTCTTTAATTAGTTTTGTTAGCGAATTAAAGGAGTGGATGGATGAGAACTACTTGTCTTTAAACACAGATAAAACAGAGATGTTAATTGTTGGTGGGAATGACATTGATCACAACAATATTTTGTCATCATTTAACTCATTTGGAATCACCATTAATTTTACTGAATCAGCCCGCAATATAGGAGTTATCTTTGACTCTACAGTGCATCCGGAAAGTATTCACAGCACATCACTTTTTCCACATTTTGTTATGTTATAGCCTTATTCATAAATGGATTCAATTCATTTTTTTCCTCAGAATTCTACACACAACACCCCATAATGACAACGTGAATAAGTTTACTTGAGATTTTTGCAAATTTATTAAAAATAAAAAAATTGAGAAAGCACATGTACATAAGTATTCACAGCCTTTGCCATGATGCTTAAAAATGAGCTCAGGTGCATCCTGTTTCCCCTGATCATCCTTGAGATATTTCTGCAGCTTAATTGGAGTCCACCTGTGGTAAATGCAGTTGATTGGACATGATTTGGAAAGGCACACACCTGTCTATATAAGGTCCCACAGCTGGCAGTTCATGTCAGAGCACAAACCAAGCATGAAGTCAAAGGAATTGTCTGTAGACCTCTGAGACAGGATTGTCTCGAGGCACAAATCTGGGGAAGGTTACAGAAAAATTTCTGCTGCTTTGAAGGTCCCAATGAGGACAGTGGCCTCCATCATCCGTAAGTGGAAGAAGTTCAAAACCACCAGGACTCCTCCTAGAGCTGGCTGGCCATCTAAACTGAGCGATTGGGGGAGAAGGGCCTTAGTCAGGGAGGTGACCAAGAACCCGATGGTCACTCTGTCAGAGCTCCAGAGGTCCTCTGTGGAGAGAGGAGAACCTTCCATCTCTGCAGCAATCCACCAATCAGGCCTGTATGGTAGAATGGCCAGACGGAAGCCACTCCTTAGTAAAAGGCACATGGCAGCCCGCCTGGAGTTTGCCAAAAGGTACCTGAAGTACCTGAGAAAGAAAATTCTCTGGTCTGATGAGACAAAGATTGAACTCTTTGGTGTGAATGCCAGGCATCACGTTTGGAGGAAACCAGGCACCGCTCATCACCAGGCCAATACCATCCCTACAGTGAAGCATGGTGGTGGCAGTGTCATGCTGTGGGGATGTTTTTCAGCGGCAGGAACTGGGAGACTAGTCAGGATTAAGGCAAAGATGACTGCAGCGATGCACAGAGACATCCTGGATGAAAACCTGCTCCAGAGCGGTCTTGACCTCAGACTGGGGTGACAGTTCATCTTTCAGCAGGACAACGACTCTAAGCACACAGCCAAGATATCAAAGGAGTGGCTTCAGGTCACCTCTGTGAATGTCCTTGAGTGGCCCAGCCAGAGGCCAGACTTGAATCTGATTGAACATCTCAGGAGAGATCTTAAAATGGCTGTGTACCGACACTTCCCATCCAACCTGATGGAGCTTGAGAGGTGCTGCAAAGAGGAATGGGCGAAACTGGCTAAGGACAGGTGTGCCAAGCTTGTGGCATCATATTCAAAAAGACTTGAGGTTGTAATTGCTGCCAAAGGTGTATCGACAAAGTATTGAGCAAAGGCTGTGAATACTTATGTACATGTGATTTCTCAGTTTTTTTACTTTTAATAAATTTGCAAAAACCTCAAGTAAACTTTTTTCACATTGTCATTATGGGGTGTTGTGTGTAGAATTCTGAGGAAAAAAATGAATTTAATCCAATTTGGAATAAGGCTGTAACATAATAAAATGTGGAAAAAGTGATGCGCTGTGAATACTTTCCGGATGCACTGTAGCATGTCATTTAAAGCGCATATTACAAAGCTGTCCAAATCATGTTTCTTCCATCTTAAAAACGTTGGGAAATTAAGCTGCTTTCTAAATAAACAGGATTCTGAGAAATTAATTCATGCATTTATTTCTAGTAGGATTGACTACTGCAATGCAGTGTTTACTGGATGGTCAAACTGTTCTTTATACAACCTCCAGTTAATCCAAAATGCTGCTGCAAGAATTACAAGAACAAGAAAGTACGAACACATAACTCCAGTTCTTAAATCCTTACACTGGCTCCCAGTTAAGTTTAGGGCAGATTTCAAAATCCTCCTTTTAACATATAAAGCATTAAATGACTTATCATGACTTACAAACCAGAGCACACATTAAGATCTCAAGATGCTGGTCTGCTTATGATTCCAAGGATTAATAAAATAACAGTGGGAGATCAAGCTTTTAGTTACAGGGCCCCTAAACTATGGAATGGTCTACCTGCTACTATAAGAGATGCCCCTTCAGTCTCAGCTTTTAAATCCCGGCGGAAGACTCACTACTTCAGTTTAGCACATCCTGACTAGAGCTGCTGATTAACTGTACACACTGCATCTCTGTTGTTAGTCACTAGCACTAAAACATAAGTAACATGATAGTTATAATTTGTTACTAACCCTCACCTATTCTGTTTCTCTTCTCAGTACTCAAATGTGGCACTTTGTGCCACGTCCCACCTGCCAAGTTGTTTTGCCTGCCTAAGGTAAACTCATCCCTGATGGATGATCACAGGAATCGTGGGGTAGAGGGGTCCTTTCATCGGATTGGCTGGCCCAGCACTGTTTCAGCTGTGGAATGGCCAAATGAGGTAGGCAGCTTGATGGCTGAGGTCTCCAGGACTCTAAACAAATCCAAATCATATTATGTGATATCATCTACTGTTAAATTCTAGTCCATACTTATAAAATATTTATTTTTATACTGTATTGAGGATTTGTTCTGTTCTGTGTATTGTATTGTATTGACCCTCTTCTTTTTGACACCCACTGCACACCCAGCCTACCTGGAAAGGGGTCTCTTTTTGAACTGCCTTTCCCAAGGTTTCTTCCATTTTTTCCCTACAAGGCTTTTTTGGGAGTTTTTCCTTGTCTTCTTAGAGAGTCAAGGCTGGGGGGCTGTTAAGAGGCAGGGCCTGTTAAAGCCCATTACGGCACTTCTTGTGTGATTTTGGGTTATACAAAAATAAATTGAATTGTATTGCATTGTATTACTGTCTCCTTTCTAATTAACATGATCATTGTTGTTGTTTATGCTTCTTCAGGTCTGCTCAGGATCTTCCTTGACTAGATGGATGGACTCCTGTGTTCCCTTCGAGATGACGGCAGCTCTCTTTTAATTCTCAGGGACCTAAACATCCACCAGGACACCCTCTTGCTGCTGACTTTCTCACTCTTCTTTCCTCCTCCTGTATCACATAGCTCCACACCCGACCCACTCACAAGGCTGGCAATTTGCTTGACCTTGTTCTCTCATGCAACTGCATTCCCAAAAATGCAACTGTCACTCCTCTACACACGTCTAACCACTTTTTCATTCAGTTCTCTCTGCTGCTTCCCCTTTCTCACTCTTCTCCTCTCCCCACTGTATCTTTCTACTGTTAACTCCACTCCCACTCCCCCACCCATTTCACTTCCTTAGTCTCCTCTGCTCTCCCTCCTCCTGACCACTTCGCCTCTCTTGACAAGAACACTGCCTCAGACACGCTATGATAAAATCTGTTCCCTTGTGTTGACAATGTTTGTCCTCTCTCTTCCAGGCCTGCATGCAAAAGAGCCTCCTGTCCCTGGCACTCTGCAATCAACAGGCCGAGCTCAGGACAAAAAGTCAAAAGCTCAGGTAGACCCGGCTGAGACGGCTCTATTAACTGTGGTCGACAAGCTATGACTTGCTAGAGCTACTAACATGTTATCTGTTCTGATTCTTGTAAATCTTTCTTCTGCCTTTGACATAGTTAACCATGACATCTTTCTTGCCACCCTTTCTGACCTTGGCATCATTGGGGTTGCTCTCAGATGGTATGAGTCCTATATCTCAGGCAGATCCTATAGTGTGACCTGTTGTAGAGAGTTGTCAAGGGTGCACTAGACATGCACAGGTGTACCTCAAGGATCGGTGCTGGGTCCCCTACTTTTCTCTTTGTAAACCACCTTACTGGGCTCTGTCATTCAATCCCATGGGTTCTCTTATCATTGCTATGATGATACACAGCCATACAATACGGTATCAGCTAGAGTCTCTGCATGTCTTACTGATATCACAACCTGGATGAAGGACCAGCATCTAATAATAATAATAACAATAATGATAACACATTTTCTTTATATAGCACCTATTCCATGTTTATCTATAGCTTAACCTGGCAAATACTGAGCTTCTTCTGATCCCAGCTAGCCAGTCCGTTCAACTCCCCATATCTGTACAGCTTGGCTTGCTGTCGATAACACCTGCCAAGTCAGTTTGCAACCTCATTTTGGTAATTGATGAGCAGCTATATTTTCCTGGCCAAATTTCTACTGTTTCCTGTTCATGTAGGTTCACTCTGTACAACATCAACAAGATCAGATCTTATCTGACAGATTATGCAACACAACTTCTTCTAGACTACTGCAACTCACTTCTGGCAGAAGTACGTGCATGTGCTATCAAGCCTCTGCAGATGGTCCAGAATGCAGCTGCCCATCTTGTATTTAAGCAGCTGAAACAGGCACATGTCAGTCCTTTCTTCAGGTCGCTACATTGGCTCCCTGTAGTAACACACATTAAGTTCAAATCCCTGATACTTGTCTACAGAGTAGTCAATGGGTCAGTACCTGAGTTTATGGAGACACTGATGAGGTGTTCCATCTCGCCAACTCAGTTCTACAAGGGAACATCGTCTGGTGATGCCGCCACTGTATGGTATCAAGTCTCAGTCTAGACTCTTTTCCTGTGTACAATAGTTCCTTGTTGGTGGAACAAACTACCTACCGCTATCTGTACTGCTGACTCCTTCAGTGTATTCAAGAAGCAATTGAAAACCCACCTGCTCTATGAATAACTGTCTAATTCATAGACGAAAAAAAAAACAAACTTTGCTCTGTGATATTTTATATTGATGGTTAATTCATTGTTAGATTAAGTTTAATTGTTTTATTGATTGTAATCTATGATTGTAAAGTTCTTAGTTATTATATCTGTTCATTTGTGGCAATCAACTTTTGTTATCTGTCCTACTACACTTGCTGAACAAACAGGCCCTAGCCTAATGTCACTTGATTATGTTTAACTCTTTTGTAAGTCGCTTTGGATAAAGCGTCTGTCAAGAAAATAAATGTAAAATTAATTGTACTGAATCAAACAATACTGTACCACCAAGTCCACTTTTTTCTGGATAGCCCCCAAATCTATGAAAACATACAGCTTTGGTACAGTTTATGAACAGCTTGCATCTATTTCTAAGATTAAGATTCAGTTAAACGATGCTGAAGCACCACATGGAAGCAGCCTTGGAGAGCACATAATTGTAAGCTTTTCTACCCATGAATAAGAAAAAATGTTGATTAGATAAAAAACAGTTATTTGAACATTATACTCTGTACTTCAAAAACTGTTCGTTCAAGACATTAAATTGCACACATATCACCCACCTACCCATCCATCATAAAGAGAAATATATAAGAAGTCACTCCATAAAATAAATAAAAAAATGAAGTGCTTGCTAAATCTAATCTGTTTCAAAACACCCATTCTCTAAAGCATGAATGTTCCTTGTATTTCACCATTAAGCGATTAATAGTCACTGGTTTTTATCGTATGTTGAAGTCTTGTTGCTGCAGACTTGTATAACATAGATGGATGAAGAGATTTAACTTTGTAAACTGTTTTGACTGCCTAGTGATGGCAGTTACCTTTTAGTACATCAGTTGTTCATATGGAACTAAAGTATATCCTCGAATCTGGAAAAGTTTTTCTACGTCTGTGCAAAACTTTGAAAATCTAATTAGCAATCATACATCTTTCAGTCAGGAAATGAGCTGTTCCAGAAGTATGTCACATCTGTCAGCAATGTCCATGGAATATTAATCAAAACTGCAGTTGTTTTTGTTTCATTTAGTTGTCATGATAAACATTACCTTTTAGATATTAGAGAAACATTGAGCAAAACGCATTATTATAAC